>NC_085092.1:5506876-5611876 GCF_963422355.1 Corticium candelabrum | reverse complement strand
CTTTGTTTCGTTAGCTTTAGTCTTAGTGTCGTCTTACCGTAACGTATCTCTATCACCTACTAATTGATAGAGAGATTACCGTAATTGTTCGAGTAGATTTACTCAAATGGCAATCGTCACAGTCAAACATCATGGAATGATGTCACACTGGGAGGGGCTATGGGCAGTAGAATAGGTATTAGAGTATCTCCTGTTGTGCCACTGAATGGTGTAGTGGATATAGTGAAGCCGATCACAGCTTGGTATTGGAGACGTTGATACACTAAGGGATTTCCTGATAGTAAGTAAGTTAAGTGATGCAGCATATCTAGGGACATACGTATGTGTAATGTATGGTACGTATCCAGATGTGAGTTTGTATGGGTATAGTACACGTGCAGATGGGAGCTCAGCGATGTTACATGAGACACTTCGAGGGTGTGTGTGTGTGTGTGTGTGTGTGTGTGTGTGTGTGTGTGTGTGTGCACACGTGTTCCTGAACGATTGATGGCAGTGTCCGTAGTTTGCTGAGCTTCGTGTTGCTTGTCTCTCATGACTCCATCGATTACGTTCTGGATGCACCCCGCGAGGCTTGTCGTCTGTTGGTTGTCCCGAACTTCGGTCCATCAGTGGGAACTCGGTTTTGTGAGAGTGAGTGTACGGTCTGCACAATTGGGCTTTCACTGAAATCTTTGTGTGCAAACTTCTCTACATAACGTCTCAATGTATTGGTCTCTATGCACATGAACAAGCACACAAGCGATGGTTGAATTCTAATTAGTAGAGAAGTCGTGAACTTATACACGAGTAGCGGACAATGAGTGTGTGTGTGGGTATGTGTGTGTGTGTGTGTGTGTGTGTGTGTGTGTGTGTGTGTGTGTGTGTGTGTGTGTGTGTGTGTGTGTGTGTGTGTGTGTGTGTGTGTGTGTGTGTGTGTGTGTGTGTGTGTGTTCGTATCTATTTTCTATTATACCTTTTTGCGATTTTCGACTCGTTGAGACTTAGTAGTTTGGTGCTTGGATACTAATTTAAATAAATAATGAATCCACACGTCATTCAACTTGTGTGACATCGTTGATTATCAGTTATAACATCACTTTTGTTTTCTGTTTAGAACCGGATGCGTATCGATCCAGGTTGGTGTGCTGTGGTGCTAGTCTGTCGTGACTCATGTGATTCGAGTTGTTGTCTAGTGTTGCGTCGTATAGCTCGGTGGTGAGTAGTAACACAAAGGGTGATGAGATGTCTCGGTTGGTGAGTCCGCCTCCGCTGCCGGATACGTTGCGACCGAAGCTGCCTCGAGCTCCTGCCTCGACGCCTCCAGCGTCTACGGGTGCGACGATGAAAGCTTTGAGGTTGTCGACGGTGTCAGGTGGGATGGTGTGTGTGTGTGTGGTGTGTGTGTGTGGTGTGTGTGTGTGTGTGTGTGTGTGTGTGTGTGTGTGTGTGTGTGTGTGTGTGTGTGTGTGTGTGTGTGTTTGCATTTCTCATGTAATCGTGGCTTACATTTATAGATACAACCGATTACGCTGAAGTTATGTTGACAGAAGATAAGGAAGGCACTTATTCGGAGCCATGTTAGTTTGTTGTGTTAGACGGTATGCATGCTGGTGGTCTAAATTGTTGAATTATCTACCAGCTGCGAAGGCTTGGGCAGTTGATCGAAATAAAGTGATTCTTGGGCCACGAGTTGGAGAAGGTCAATTTGGAGACGTACACAAAGGAACTATGGTATGTGGTGATAACTGGTGTGTGTGTGTGTGCGTGTGTGTTTGTTTGTCACTGTGTGTGTGTGTGTGTGTGTGTGTGTGTGTGTGTGTGTGTGTGTGTGTGTGTGTGTGTGTGTGTGTGTGTGTGTGTGTGGTGTGTGTGTGTGTGTTTGTCCATTTGTGTGTGTGTGGTGTGTGTGTGTGTGTGTGTCCATTTGTGTGTGTGTTTGTCCATTTGTGTGTGTGTGTGTGTGTTCGTCCATTTGTGTGTGTGTGTTTGTTTGTTTGTTCATTCATTTATGTATGAGTGTGCGGTTCCATCTTTGCTGTCTTGGTAGGACGGCAAAGAAGTAGCAGTCAAGACATGCAAGGACACTGCAACGAAGGAAGAGATGAACAAATTTATGGAAGAAGCCAGTAAGTCATTGTGCTTGTACATAGCAAATCTAATCCGGAAGCTAGGCAAATTATGAATCAGTAAATGAATACTAACTTGTGCAAAGCTGGGACTAGGACTAATATAACGTCATTGACTACCTCTAATGACTCAGTTGGTATTGGTCATAGAGAGATGGGGTCTTTACGTACACATGCCATGTATACAGCTGCCATATATCTGGTCGCCCCACCCCACCCCACATGGGGAGCTGTTGCATCAGCGACCACCCCACTCCCATATAGTGGGGAACAACAGTAACAAGTGTCTAGAGTTCAAACGCAATAGATGTAGTGTTAACAGTAAACTACATTTCTCTCCTCTTGCCACGCTGCCGTCTTCTTCAGCCATCCACACTCTCGTCCACGTCTGATACCGTCTCATGCCACCAATCATGCAATGTTGATCGAAATTTAACGCTTAGATCTCCGACTTATCACTGTTGTTCTATGTGCGGAATGAAATAGCAACTGAGAGGGTTGCAAGTGCTCTTTAGTTGTATAGAAGAGGTTTGATATGAGTGCATCAAACCGACGTCCTGGACTCACGATCACACTGGTCCCCTTCTGTAGTGGTCTTTATGTGTGCCTTGATCCTCACTGATTGTACTTGGGCATCCAGTAGGTTGTTAATGTTAGAGAAGATCGGTCGAAGGCAGACAGCAACAGAGCACTACGTGCTCTGGGTGCCGCCTTGCAATATCCAACACACACACCTCATCATCTCACAGAGCTTGATTATTGGTGTGATGAAAATATGGAAATAATAATTTTTTGTTGTTGTTTATTTGTAGCTACCATGGAGCAGTTCTCTCATCCTCACATCATTAAGCTCTTGGGCATTGTGACCGAAAAGCCTATCTACATTATCATGGAATTTGCTCAGCTAGGAGAGGTATGTATGACATCTTTGGTTGTTTGTGGGTAGCCTGACTACTTTGTCTACTTCTGTTGATTGCCTGCATGTGAGTCAGTTTTGTTGCCTGTTTGTTTGCCTTTGTCTGTCTGTCTGTCTGTTTGTGTGTCCGTCTGTCTGTCTGTTTGTTTGTCTGTCTGTCTGTCTGTCTGTTTGTCTGTATTTTGTTTGTCTGTTTCTTTGTCTGTCTGTTTGTCTGTCTGTCTGTCCGTTTGTCTGTCTGTCTGTCCATATATTTTCAAAGAACAACACTACTACATTCTAGTCTGGCCCAAACGGCCGATGCCATAATTTAACTACGTGCGAATGAAGAATGTCCCAGTCTTGCCAACTTTCTGCTAATTACGCTAGCATTACACCTTTGCAAAGCTACCGACATGCATTTACGCCACAATAACTTAAATTCATGACTGTTCTTTCTTCCGTCTTCGTCTATAGACTGGAGTGACAGGCTGTGTAGGAATTGAGCTGCCTCTGTTTGTCTGTCTGTCTGTTTGTTTGTCTGTCTGTTTGTCTGTCTGTCTGTTTGTCTGTCTATCTGTCTGTCTATCTGTCTGTCTCTGTCTGTCTATCTGTTAGTCTCTGTCTGTCTGTGTGTCTGTTTGTCTGTCTGTTTGTCTGTCTGTTTGTCTGTCTGTCTGTTTGTCTGTCTGTCTGTCTGTCTGTCTGTCTGTCTGTCTGTTTGTCTGTCTGTCTGTTTGTGTGTTTGTGTTTGGTTTTCTTGCCTACTCACTTTCCATCTCTTTGTCTACAAACTTATCGTGTGTCTAGCTGCGTAGCTACTTGTTAGACAGAGGGCTACAGATTCAACAGATGACTCTCGTAAGCTACTGCTACCAGATCAGTTCAGCTTTGTCATATCTGGAATCCAAGAAATCCGTCCACAGGTTTGTCTCACTTACGGTCGTGTGCGGTGTGTGTGTGTGTGTGTGTGTGTGTGTGTGTGTGTGTGTGTGTGCATGTGTGTATGCGTGTGCACACACGTGTGTGTGCCTGTGTGTGATGATGTTCGGTGTAGAAATTATGTGAGAATTGTACTCGACTAGACAGTCATACTATGTTCTTGCTTTGATATGAATACATACATTACCGCTGAACGTGTCATAGTTAAGGATTTTGTGTGTGATGTTCGAGTGGTTGTAGATGAGTGTGTGCTGTCTGTTGCTTTAGAGACATTGCGGCTCGTAATTGTCTTGTTTCGAGTCCGGAAATAGTAAAGCTTGCTGATTTTGGTTTGTCGAGATGGGTCGAGCACAACGACTACTACAAGGGTATGGACATCACTTGATGTGTGTGTGTGTGGTGTGTGTGTGTGTGTGTGGTGGTGGTGGTGGTGGTGTGTGTGTGTGTGTGTGTGTGTGTGTGTGTGTGTGTGTGTGTGTGTGTTTTGAACGAAAGTCTACTTGTCGAAAATGTTGTTTGTCGGTTTGTTTGTCCATGCGTCTGTTTGCCTGTTTTTGTTTTTCGTTCATCGGTCTTTTCGTATATTGGTTAACGTGTCTTTTATTCTGTTCATTCACTTAGTTGTTTATTCCATTAGTGTTTGTGTGTCTGTTTGTGTGTCTGTTTGTGTACCACCTGTTGTTCCCTTTCTATCCATTGGTTTGCATTGTGTACGTGTCTGTGTCTGTTTGCATCTGTTTGTGTGTTTTCTGTCTGTCCATTTGTGTCTTCGTTAATTTTTTGTTTGCTTACTTGTTGGTCTATTCGTCCATTTGTCTGTTTGTATGCTTGTTTCTCCATCTATTCATCCATTTGTATGTTTGTATGTTTGTCCATCTATTCATCCATTTGTCTGTTTGTTTGTCTGTTTATTTGTATGTTTGTATGTTTGTCCATCTATTCATCCATTTGTCTGTTTGTTTGTTCGTTTATTCATCCATTTGTATGTTTATATGTTTGTCCATCTATGTATCCGTTTGTCTGTTTGTTTGTTTGTCTATTCATGTTTATCTATATTTGTTTGTCTATTCATGTTTATCTATATTTGTTTGTCCATCTATTTGTCCATTTTTCTATCTGTTCGTCTCTCTTTCTCTATTCATTGTCATTCATTTGCATGCATGCACATCTGTGTGCTCGATTTCATTCTCTAACCCTTGCCATATATCTCACCAGCATCAAGAGGCAAACTACCCATCAAGTGGATGGCTCCCGAGTCAATCAACTTCCGGAAATTTTCCGGTGCCAGCGACGTGTGGATGTTTGGTGTGTGCGCATGGGAAATCATGTCTCGTGGTGTGAAACCGTTCTTCGGTGTCAAGAACAATGATGTCATCGGAAAGATTGAGGACGGTGAGCGGTTGCCATTGCCGTCCGATTGTCCGCCTGATCTCTATCATCTTATGAACGATTGTTGGGAATATGAGGCGTCGAAGCGGCCCCAGTTTTCCGAAGTGAAGAGACGGATATTGTAAGGGATTGTGTTTGGTTTCTGAGCCGTTAGTTTGTGATTGCGTTTTGGTTGTTTGGTGTTTGTATGCATTATTGTTGTCGGTGTGTGTGTGTGTGTGTGTGTGTGTGTGTGTGTGTGTGTGTGTGTGTGTGTGTGTGTGTCTGTGTCTGTGTCTGTGTCTGTGTCTGTCTGTGTCTGTGTTTGTCTGTCTGTCTGTCTGTCTGTTTGTGCCTGTGCCTGTGTCGTTCTGTGTGTGTGTGTGTGTGTGTGTGTGTGTGTGTGTGTGTGTGTGTGTGTGTGTGTTTGTGTTTGTGTCACCAGGTGTTTATGGTTTGTCGTTGTGTCTGTTCGTATACATCCGTCTTTGTGTCTCATTGTTGCTGTCTGTCTGTCTGTTTGTCTGTCTGTTTGTGTGCATTTATTTTGTCTTTAGTCTCATGCGTTTGTCTTTTTTTCTTATTCTTTCATTCCTACTTACTTATCACGATCTCGTTTAGTGAAATTCTTGGGTACGAGAAGAAATTCGTTGAAGACGAGAAGAGGAAGAAAGCAAGACGGCCTAGTAGTAAGTCGGTGGATGCCGGGAGGAGTCGATGTGCTCTAAGTGTTTTGTTTGTATTTGTTAGAAAAAGACATTTTCGGTGTACAACCACCGCCAAAGGTGTGTGTGTGTGTGTGTGTGTGTGTGTGTGTGTGTGTGTGTGTGTGTGTTGTGTGTGTGTGTGTGTTGTGTGTGTGTGTGTGTGTGTGTGTGTGTGTGTGTGTTGTGTGTGTGTGTGTGTGTGTGTGTGTGTGTGTGTGTTGTGTGTCGTGTGTGTGTGTGTGTGTGTGTGTGTGTGTGTGTGTGTGTTGTGTGTGTGTTTGTGCTTGTGCGTTTGTACATATGTGTGTGTGTGTGTGTGTGCACGCGTGTGTATACCTGCTGTCATTTGCAATTGATTTACAATATCTCACTTATCACCTTGTCTCCTAGCCCAATCGTTCCGTGGCATCATTCCCCAAACCAGACGGCGATAACTCTCCATTCAACAGGAAACGCCTTGACAGTGAGTGGCTCACACACACATGGAGTTACAGTATCAAGATCACGATCCGACGACCCGCTCTCGCCTCAAATCGGAAATTTATCGGTCGACGACAGTGACATACACATACATCGAAACCGCTCGATGCCTTTTGTTCCCGCACACTATGACGTTCCACGGAAACCAACGATGGAGGCTACTCAGTCGATTGGCAATCGTGGACGCAGACCGTTGTCGATGAGTTCGTTTCCGAGTGAGAACGCGGGACTGCAGGCGTTTGACGATGCCGAGCTTCATCACAGTTGGTCGTCGGAGTCAATCAAGAGTCACGACTCGACGTTGTCGAACGGCTCAACGGGCGACGAACAGGAGAAAGAGGAGAGGAGACTGCAGAGGAAGAAAGAGAGGGTAAGACGTGTGCACCGTGACTGACTTTGTGTGGTGTACGTATTCACTCTATTGTTATTTTGTATATACAGTGTGATTTGTCTGTTTTTAATTTTTAGTTTTTTTGTGTAGTTTGTTTTGTATTTTTGTTTGTATGTATGTGTATATATACGTGTGTGTGTATATATATATATATATATATATATATATATATATATATATATATATATATATATATATATATATATATATATATATGCTCATATGTTTGTTTGTTTTTTATGCTTGTTTGTGTATGTTTGTATACTTGTTTGTGTATGTTTGTATGTATGTTTGTATACTTGTTTGTGTTTTTTTGTATGTATGTTTGTATACTTGTTTGTGTATGTTTGTATACTTGTTTGTGTTTTGTATGTATGTTTGTATGTATGTTTGTATACTTGTTTGTGTATGTTTGTATACTTGTTTGTGTTTTTGTATGTATGTTTGTATGTATGTTTGTATACTTGTTTGTGTTTTTGTATGTATGTTTGTATGTATGTTTGTATACTTGTTTGTGTTTTCTGTATGTATGTTTGTATACTTGTTTGTGTATGTTTGTATACTTGTTTGTGTTTTTGTATGTATGTTTGTATGTATGTTTGTATACTTGTTTGTGTTTCTTTGTATGTATGTTTGTATACTTGTTTGTGTTTTTTGTATGTATGTTTGTATACTTGTTTGTGTATGTTTGTATACTTGTTTGTGTTTTTTGTATGTATATTTGTATACTTGTTTGTGTTTCTTTGTATGTATGTTTGTATACTTGTTTGTGTTTCTTTGTATGTATGTTTGTATGTATGTTTGTGTGTTTGTCTATTTGTTGGTGTTTGTTTGTATCTTTATATTTGTGTTTGTATATTTGTATTTGTTTGTGTACTTATTTGTGTTTGTGTGTATGTTTTTTGCTTGTGTTTGTTTTTATACTTATTTGTGTGTGTTTGTTTGTGTCTGTGTTTGTATATTTGCTTGTGTTTGTTTTATACATATTTTTGTTTATGCTTGTTTGTCTATTTATGTATGTTTGTTTATGCATGTTTGTTTTTGTTTGTATGTTTTATGTTTACTTGTTTAGCTTGTATGTTTATTTGTGTGTTTGTTTATGTTTGTTTGTTTGTTTGTTTTGGCTTGTTTGTTTATTTGTATATTTGTTTGTATGCATGTTGGTATGTACATATCTTTGTATCTTTGTTTGTTTATTTGTTTGTTTGTTTATTTGTATGCCGGTTTGTATATATCTGTGTTGATGTTTCAGTTGGAGAGAGAGCATGAGAATCGACTCAAACGAGAGATGATGTTGCGGAATCAACAGGAAGAGTCATCGAAGGACGATCAGTGGCTCAAGCAGTCAGAGAGACACTCGACGTATGCTGTGTCTGCACAGGTTGCCGCACAGCTTGTTGAGAAGGCAATAAAGGACAAGCATGCCGGGTTGATACCCGAGGTGATTGACAATTGCTTCTGTAGCTGGCATTGTGGTTGCTTACTTGTTTGGTTGTTGTCTGTTTGTTTGGATGTTTGTCATGTTGCTTGTTTGTTTGTGTTTGCTTTGGTTTGTTTGTTTGTTTGTCCATCTGTTTGTCTGTCTGTGTTTGTCCATCTGTTTATCTGTTTTTTTTGTCCATTTGTCTGTCTGGATGCCTGTTTGTTTGTTGGTGTGTTTGTCCATTTGTTTGCCTGTCTGTCTATCTGTCTGTTTGTCTATGTATACATTTGTCTGACTGTTTGTCTGTCTGTCCATGTGTGTATCTGTTTGTCTGTTTCTTTTTGTCCATTCGTCTGTCTGAATGTCTGTTTGTTTGTTTGTTGGTGTTTTTGTCCATTTGTTTGCTTGTCTGTTTGTTTGTTTATCTGTTTGTCTATCTGTCTGTCTGTTTGTCTGTGTCCATTTGTCTGTCTGTCAAAACATATATTCTCATAGATTTGCACTATTACAAGCTAAAACAAACAGTCCAGCGACCCATACTGGGTCGCATGCTATCAAATCAAATCTGTCTGTCTGTTTGTCTGTCTGTCTGTTTGTTTGTCTTTCTCTCTGTTTGTCTGTCCATTTGTCTGTTTGTCTGTCTGTCTGTTTGTCTGTCTGTTTGTCCATCCATTTGTCTGTTTGTCTGTTCATTTGTCTGTTTGTCTGTCTGTCTGTTTGTCTGTCTGTTTGTCCATCCATTTGTCTGTCTGTCTGTCTGTCTGTCCGTTCGTTCATATGTCTGTCTGTCTGTCTGTCTGTCCGTTCGTTCATATGTCTGTCTGTCTGTCTGTCTGTCTGTCTCTGTTTGTCTGTCTTGCTGCATCTCAGTCAACTAACTACGGTATTGTGATATCAGCAACTGTCGCCAACCGACGAACAATCAGGAGCAACCACACCCGAGTGGCTCAACAGAGCATCCAACCCCTCATCGCCAGCAGAAAGTCCACGCTCATCCCAAAGTCCAGGAGGTCTGTACACTACCATACCACACTCACACTGCCTTTCCTATACAAAACCGTAACAACACAACCATCAAACATGCACACTCAATCTACTCACTTAAAATTTAATAAAAATTAATTAATTAATTATCTACTGTTTGTTGTTCTTACATTGTATTGTCATGCTATAGCCAATCATCAGACGCTCATTGAGAGTGCTATTTCAACTACCAAAGAAGTCGAGCAGCTATTGGCCAGCGATGATCACAGCCGGTCGGCATCACCGGGATCAACCGGAAGTCGAACGAAAAACGTGAGTCATTGGTCACGTGATTTATTCAAGACGCGAATCGACGATTTTGTGTTGTGTTAGTCGCCTACACTTAGTAATGGAAATCCCGGGCATTCGCAGTTGTTACACACGGTGACGACGGATCGGATTGTTGCTCAGACGACGGAACTGATTCGCTCTGTGATCACGATGAGTTCGGACGTTCAGCGCAACAGAGCCGACACGTACCTTGGCCATGCAAAGGTGCAAGACCATCTTGTAGTTTGAGTTGAGCGTGTGGGCCGTGTGTCACTGTGTTGTGTTTGTTTGTTTGTGTAGAAAGTTGGGGCGTTGGTTCGAAACCTACTCGAAGATACGCATAAATTTTTGCTGACACTGCCACTGGCGAAACACAAAGAGGTGAGTTTTTCACAAAGTGGTACATGTCACGTGACCATGTGACTATGTGGTGATCACGTGACTTGTAAGTTACTATATATTATCATGTGGCCAGTTTGTGTCACGTGGTTATTGTATTGCATTGTCACGTGATTAGTATATTGGCATGGGATTGTTGTATTATAGAAAAAGGGTCACGTGATGAATATAGTAGTCACGCGACATTTTTCTTTTGTCGACAGAATTGCACTGTCACATGAGTATATCATAATATCACGTGACTATTTGTGTCACGTGACTATTACATAACTGTAGTGTATTTGTCACGTGATTGTTATATTGTCACGTGACTGTTTTATTATCACGTGATTATTATGCTGTCACGTGACTGCATTATTATGTGATTACATTTTTACATGACTATTTATTGCCACATAATTATTTCATTGTTACTTGACTTTTTACTACATTGTCTCGTGGCTATTTTGTCATGTTGTCACATGATTATGATACTAAAGTAGACAAAGTTGTTACGTTGTATCCTCTAATTGTGAGCGTGTTGCGTGCAGATCCAGATGGCACACGCCGTGATTGTGTCCGACATGTCACAGTTGGTGCAGAAGATCAAGACGGCAGTACAGAACAAGCACACAACGATGGCCGACGAATACGGACGCGGCGTGCTCGCAGCGGGTCACAGTCTCGCTCAGGACGCACGAATTCTGTTAGAGGCTGTGCAGACGGCTGCAGTCTAGTTGGTCGTCTCGTGGCTCGTATTCAGGCTCGAGCAATTAGAATTGTAATTATGTTTGCAAATGTAGATTGAGTGTTTTCGAGATCACTGCAACGTATCGGTTGCTGAAACTAGATACAGAGTTTAATATTGTAATGAATCTTATAATAATATACGGGACATTTATTATGTGGATTGCGCACGCGAGCATGTGATTGTTATCAACATCCGGGATATTAGTTTTATCCCGGATGTGATTAAAATAAATAAATTTTTAATTTAGGTATTTTTAATTACTAAATGAGAATGTGAGAACAAGCCGATCGTTCGAGAACTCGCATATAACACGGCATATAAAATTGCTTCTAAAATTGACGCTTGATAACATCCGGGATATCAGACTGTCACAACGAACTTCTGTTCACTCTACTATCTCCATCACCAGAAGGGAATGTCAAAACTTGCGCCATGTAGTTTACTCGAGAACTCGCATATAACATAGCATCTAAAATTGCTTCTAATATATAGTTTTGAGTTAATATTATCCGGGATATCAAACTGTAGCTACACCCTGTTATCCCGGATGTGAAGAGTTATCCCGGATGTATAGGGTTATCCCCGATGTTATCCCCGATGTAAAGGGTTATCCCCTTTTGGCTCAGTAGTGATCATCAAAAGGGAATGTGAGGCTGCACTACGATGTCTTCCATCCAGAACTCACCCGACGTCACCACACAGAGCGATCCGACCTCCGTCTTCGTCTGCTACTCGACCGCCGACGAAACATTCGCTCACCAACTCACACTCAACCTCTCAGACCTCGGATTTCGCGTCCACGACATCGGCCTCACATTCTTCGACGCCTACAGAGTCAAAGTCGAGCAGGCGATCGCCAACTGCGACTACTACATCGTCGTTTTTAGTTTTGCGTTTTTTTCTGAGAAATTCGCGAATGAGCAATTGAACGTTCTCTTCGATTCTTACGTTTTTCGCCCGGGACGAGGCGGCAAGGTGCTGCCGATCGTGAGGGAGATGTCGTGGCGCGAACTGCGGGAGAAGTCGCCGCTCTTCGGGACGATGAGGCCGATGGATTGCGGGAAGTCGGACGATGACGTCAGAAGGCTGGCCAAGTTGTTCTATGGTGTTGTGAAGAAAGGTCGGGTTTTGTAGTTTTTTGGGTTTGCAGATGTTTGTGCGCTAATGGGGATTAACTGTAATATATTGTTGGTGTGATGATGCAGCAACAAATGCAGTAATTAACGCGCGTTAAAGGCGAGTAATTATGCGGTATAATTGCATTAATTGTACAGTCTAACGTGCGTTAAAAGGTGTGCTTCTAAAGACAAGTGCGCTAGGAGTGTCCTACATTGTAGTTACAACTTTATCACAATGCAGTTTTTGTAAATTAATTAATATATTGCTAATTGCCTTTTAGTTATAGTATTAGCAAACTAGATGTTTGTGGCAAGTAACTGATGGAGACTAGTATCGTATACTAAGTCTATTGAAAATCTGTTTGGTTGTGGTTGCATTCGTTAACCTAGTCTTATAGTTTTGGTAGCTTTACACACACATTTGTTACATTATTCACTGCATTACCAGGGCGCATGTATCGCATACACTCTGTAGTCTAGATGTAGCTTACACGTGATTTGTGAGCCTAAGCTCACAAGTTTCCATGGAAACAAATGTGAGCACATGGAAACGAGTGTAACACACATTGAGCATAAGGTGACATGGTAACCACGCGTTACCATGAAGTTTAAATGTTGTATGATTGCATCATATGTCAGCAATGTTTACACTCGATGTACATCCATTGTCAATGCCGTGAGTGTTGGATTCATTGTACATGAGTCTTAGATAGAGTGTATTGCACAGAGTAGGCAATCACATTTGCGATCATTTACGAACTCACTTAGGTTCGTATCGCTTGAAAATCCAATAATTCTTCACTCAAAACATTTTATTGCAACTTTGTTTGGTAGTCATGTTACTATCGAAAATTTGTTTTTAATTTAATTGACTATTTTGTTAGTATTTGTTGGTTGTTGGTCTAGATGGTCGTAGTTTGCCTGCTAGCTCTAATATGTGGGAATGGGAAGAGGACGTCATCACCAAATGTTCCAACTCTTGTTTAGCCGTTCGACTTGTGCAGGTGTGGGTTGTCCATTGTGACATTTTGATATAATTAAGTTAATATATGTTGTGTAGCTTGTTGATTCAACTGGCAGTTTTTCAACGGTTCTTGTGACTGACCATCAGCCCAACAGCAAAGACCAATCCGGAGATCTTATTGTACAGGTAGACGGCGAATCGTTTGTGGGACTGTCTTTGGATGCTCTCAAATCTATTGCCAAACGATGTCAAACGAACTCTGTATATCTTCGCTATCAAGTTCGAAGAAGAAAGTCGCCAACGACGTTGTTGTTTTACTTTGATTCGATACGTAGACGTGCACAACAAAAGCAACACGAGCTTGCTCTTCCGACTGCAGAGACTGTCGATGCTTATTGGAGTAGAACGAGGATTTCACTGAATGTGACCACTCCTCTTGTTGACCTTGGACTTGAATCATGGAAGGTAATTATCTTGACTAAATCTTAACAGACGTTATGCTTACACATGACACTTTTCTCTTTCTCTTGTGATGCTATCGAACTTGCATGGTAGTTTAATTGGTTGATGTGTTATTGTTATAGAGTGAGTTGTTAGTAAATGTTGGTAAATGTCTGTGCTTGTCATGTGGTCTATTTGCTGTTGTTTGCTGTATAGTTTGTGATTGCTTGTCTTGAGGGCAACAATAGAGACAGGCAGACATACAGACACAGGTGGACAGACAGGTAGACAGATAGCTTATTGACTTCACACATGAGAGGACTGGTTTTGTCTCGGCAGTGTTACTCAGCCAGTTACTTGTAGTTTGACCATTTATTAAATTCAACGATTTTGTTTACTTCCATGTGATTCAATATGAGATTCTTTGTTCTTTCCAGACTCCAGATGGAGCTGATTATGTTTTGGTAACCAACCCTCCCACTGGATATCCACTGTTGTATGGAGACAGAGTGATCTCTATTGACAACAACTACATCGATCTCACTCACATTGATCTCTCTACCATAAATAAGAAGTTATGTGATGAACAAAATCAAGTGAAACTGACAGTCTGGAAGCGTCGTTCACCTGATGATAAGATGCAAAACGTTAAGATGTTACCAAGTAATAAGAAATTGTGGCCTCATCAGCTAGAACAGTGTCTCATATACAAGACGAATGGAGAATTTGGATTGACACTAATGAGAATAAAAGTGAGTTGAACATTGGATATTCTGTATGTGATGTCAATTTAGGTCGATTTTTAGGATCCAATAACAAAGCAAGCGTTGCCTGTCATCAAGAGTTCAGCTGCATCTGGTCTCTTTTATGGAGATTTGATTGTCATGTTGGCTGATAAGGAAATCACTGACTATAATGAAGCTCTCAAGATATTTCATGAAGTGGCAGATAAGCAGGAAGTTACCCTAGGAGTTAGACAACCAAACAAAGAGAGGCTGGTAGATCATATCCAACGGTTTTATACCGAGGATTCTAATGCATCAGTAGACACTGAAGACTCAGACTATAGCAGTGAGGGTGAGCAAGAAGGTAATACAATGGAAGACGTGAACAAATTCAGTCATGGTGATTCCACGGCAATTGTTGGTCAACAACTGAAGCGCTTGGACTTAGAAGATGTGGTCACAGTGAACGAGGAGCAGGCGTCGACTCCATTTCCTCATCAAGTTACAGAGGTAGAGGGTGAACAAGATGCTGACCCACGGAGTCAATATTGTAGTGAAAGTCGGACAGAATTTCAATCTTTTGGAGAACTAACGCACAAAAATGAACAAGCAAAGTGGTCTGCTAGTGTGCTTCCTCAGAAAATTTTGCAACAACGATTGATATCTCTAACTAGTGAGACACAGTCAGGTATGTAAGGTGCCAAACAGGGTTGGTGTTGGTGCTTGGTGTCTGTCTGTCTGTCTGTCTGTCTGTCTGTCTGTCTGTCTGTCTGTCAATACATTTATTTTTCATAAATGAACTATGGCACCAAAGCAATAGCTAATCTACGTGTCTGTTGTCTGTGCCTGTTTGTCTGTCTGTGTGTCTGTCTATCTGTCTGTCTGTCTATTCTTTCACTATTGAACACAAAAAGCAAAATTTTACAAGAACACTATAGGTAGAACTGCTAAGCTAAATGTCCATCTACTGAGATGTACAGATCGAATACTACTAAAACTCTAATGAATGATGTTCTGAATGTCTCTTTCATTGTCGTCCAATTCTTCATTTCTCTCTGCAAGTCTTCTATTTTTCTCAATATTACATTGCAATTGGACTTGTGAAGGCATATTGATAGTCTCTTTCTCCATTGTCCTCTAAACTTTGCTTCACTTGATCCACTTTCTGCATCTCTCGATCTCTTGGCCAGCTGGTTCAAATAATTGTCTGCCTTTTCTCCCCAACAGTCAAAATGTTCAAAAATCAATGGAATGAAGGTAGCTTTGCATGACCTTGGATGCTGTTGATTTGAACATTTATTTATTTTTTTCTCCTCTTTTTTGCAGCTGCAAATCTGTCCTCTCTCGATGCTCTTACCACTGTGTCGCTACTAAATGGGTGTGCTAGAGAGAAATTGAGTTTGACGTTGGCACCTATTCCTGAATCATGTCTGGTCTGTCTTCACTGTCTATATGTTAATTCTTACGTTCTTTTTGTCTGTCTGTCTGTCTGTCTGTCTGTCTGTCTGTCTGTCTGTCTGTCTGTCTGTCTGTCTGCTTATCTGTTTGTCAAATGGCATTTGTTTCAAACACACATCTATAATACAATGTTAGCAAGGTAACTATGAGACGAGAGTTCATGACCACAAACAGGTCACCAATCAGTAAACTAAAGCTAATGAGAAACAATCTATTTGTATATAGCCTATAGTATATAAGGCTCTTCTATGTGCAAGTTTACTGAGTGAACTCTTGCATTTCAGTGCTATAAGATGACAGATAAACATTGTCTTCAAAATATTTCAAAGTCTTGCATGGTCATACTATTTGCCTTCTTTATCCATTGATAACTTAGACAATTTTTGAAAAATTGTCTTTCTTTACATTGACCAAAATACTTCAATACAAGTGGAAGCAATATAGAGGCAATTCCAGTGACATTGATTTTCTTACTGTATTTATTAGATTTTGCTGTTCTCTTTTTGTTGCGTATTTGTCTCTGTTTATTTGCTTACATTTGTATATTTCTTATCTGTTGCTCAGTTATGGTCATTTTAGGATGTGGGAGACAGAAGCTGGCAGAGGATCTTATTAGGAAACACTGGCGTAGACTGGTAGCAAAATTGGACGCAGATGATGTCGTCGATCATTTATATGAACGAAAGATAATATCCTTTAATGAGATGGAGAAGGTTAATGACACCGAAGATATTAACAAAAAGAGGAAAACTTTACTGAAGTTTATTGTAAAACGTCCGTGGGTTGACGGAGTACAATTTGCGACGATACTTTCAGGTAGTAAAGCCAACCACGAACTTGGACGAATGTTGCTACGCAATGCAGGTGGGTGAGTTATATGTTTGTGTGGCTTGTTTGTGCAAGGTTCCTTGCAGCAGTTTTGTGTAATGGTTTTGCTGTCTTACTTTACAACTCCTCATGTGCACAGCAAAGGCAGAGAGTAATGATATTGTGTATACCTCTGTGCCATTTGTGTGTGCACTGAGGGGATGTGAAAAAGTTAGAGATTTTGTTGCTATTGAACATTAATTTGCATTTGTAGGGTCTGAACTGGTTGGAAATCCAGACTCTGTTGATGACTCTTCACTTCCCTCTGACTTGCACAGTTTTGTTCAGTCGGCCGTGGAGGGTCAGCTGGAACAGAAATTCAAATCTATATTGGACATGATGAAGGAGGTAGCTGATTGTTTGACTGACAAGTGTGATGCCTAGGTTTTCCATGTAGGGTTATTGATATCAACCAGTAGTAAAGAATGTTAATTGCCAATGTATTTGTTGTTATAGAATAGGAAATTTTACAGATTAGTGCAAACACTGTGGCTTGTTTGCAGTCACTCGTAACTGATTTTTATTGTTTTTATAGACAAGTCGATCTCATTTATTTGTATGTTTTAGAATTTGTCGTGCAGATTGGTTATTATGTGTGAATGAGTTAGTCATCAGAGTCATGTCTTCTTATGATGAAAGATAAGCAGACAATATTCACATGGAGAGCAACCGCATATGGCAGTGCAGCAACAGCAACAGTAAATAAATGGACAGACAAACATACGTACAGACAAATTGACAAACAGACAGACAGACAGACAGACAGACAGACAGACGGGTGGTGGTTGGACAGACAGGCAAACAGACATGTTTGTAAAAACATACTTACACAATCGACAGAACTAATTGACTTGGTATGTCATTGCAACAGAGACATCATATCATGTACAGTGCAATCGACGAAAGTTGTGTCCTTTGCAGTAGTAGGCACCAGCAGCTATAATTGCAACAATTAGACCTCAAACGATAAATTGAGGTTTAATATATCGTATAAATTACGGTATAAAATGCATCTAAGAATATAATTAGTTGATATCAACTTTAACGTTGCAAGTCACGCAACATAATGTCACAGTTACTAAATTTAGCACTCAATTCATTTGTCTACACTTGCGTTTTGAGTTAACAGTCTAGATGGCGGAAAGCCAAAGTTCAAGTGCGATTGACGATGCTCTTTTCGATGCTGTTGTGCAAAAGGACGTAATAAAGGCCTACGAAGCAATCGCGAAGAGCGCTGACGTCAATGTTGTAGCAACATATGGGGTAAGAATTTGAGTGAGTGATGGGAAATAGAGAGCGCGGCGCATTCGTCATCCTAGATCGCAAAATTTGTGATCGAGCCGCGAGCATGTTTGTAGTGAAGACGTCGTGTGTATGTTATGCTTGTCAACGTAAGAGTCGAGGTGACGTTGCTTTTACCGTCTGACTTTGTACCGACCAGATTATTGAATGAATCGTTTCCTCTATCTCATACGCGCTTGCTTAGCCGACACAAATGACGCTCGCTATATGGTCACGTCCACACACACTCCCATGTTATGGACGGTTTACAACTGACTTTACTTTAGAGGACTCCATATTTTGTAGGGATGGTATGGTACTGGATTGGGTGGTTATCCATCTGCTCTTCAAGTAGCGTGTGGTGTGGGATCAATCCAGCTGTTTGATTTACTTATAAGAAAAGAAGCCAATGTGAATTATCAAGAGCTAGCGGTGAGAGTGCAGTGTAATATGTGAAGTGTGTGTGACTATGTGCAACTTGTTAGTTTATTGTGATTGTCAGATTTGTGTTGAGTTGATAAATTGGTTAGAAATTTGAGTGCAGTTTGTTGTGTTTCAATGATTGATTTAATGAGTAATGTTAATGGCATCTCTGGTGTGCTTACAATGAATAATCAATGAATAGGTTGTCACAGCTGGCAAGTTGGACCAACATTGTGTTGTAAGATATAGACACAGAACAGAGAAGAAACATGCTAGATTGGCATTGTTATCTTACCTTGCACTATTTCATTCCTACTCGTATATATTTATTCAAGTGTGGGCATGAAAATGAATGAAGGAGAGTGGAAAGTAGAGAAAGGTTTTAACATAAATACTTCTAGTTATTGTGTTTTGTGTGTATATTTATTTACTAAAATAGATATTGTATGTGCTATTGCTAAAAGTAAGCGACATGTAGCAGGTTGTCACCTCAGATGTAGGCTTGAGGTGAAATTGAGTGTTTGCAAGACTTAAATGCTTCGAGAGAAGCAGACACGTCAATGGAGTCCAAATGATATGAATTGTTAAACGTTTGGTGGTGTAATGAGGTTATGATGTAGTGTGTGGAATTGGGTTTAGTGAGAAGAAATGGTGAATTGGATGTGTTATATTTTATAGTCAGTGTTTCTAGATGTAAATGTATTAGTATTGTATTCACTGCTAACAACATCATCATCTTATGTCTGTTATATGGGTAGTATGGATGGACAGCTCTACACTATGCAAGTGCTGGTGGTCATGTGTATATTATGAAGAGATTGGTGGCTGCTGGTTGTGATAGACAAGTAAAAAGCAATGTGAGTGTATTTGTATGTGACAGTATTTGTGATTTGATTTTGCCAATTGAGAAATGATGAAAATGAGTGTTACATTAGCGACACTGTGTTGATTAACATAGACTGTTTTGTGGTGTATGGGAATTGGTGTAGTTTTGAGGTTGGGGTAATTGTCACTGTGTTGATGGAGTTGAGTAAAAATAATTTGAAGAAAAGGCGTGTCAACTGGAAGGACATTGTGTATAGATAAAATGAATTACGTGCATCCAGTTTGATGCTCATGATTGAAACATCACATGGAGAAACAATGTTCAATGATTAGTCTTGCGCTTTTAGTTAAACTTTTGTGGTAGACTTTAGTTTTCATTCATAAAACTGTGCATGCAACGTCCACATTTGCATATCCAAGCATGAAAGTTGTGATGGTGTCCCGGTGAAATGTTTGGCATGATAGATAATGAAAGCAAAACATCCATTACAAAGCACAGTCCCTTGTCAATGGAAGTGACACTGTTAACCACACATTGATGCCTCTTAAGTTGTTTTTAAATATGTAAGCAACACCTATGTGGCCTGATTTCATTTTATACAAAGAAGCTGTCCACACTGTGTGTCAGACGTTGTCCTAAATCTGTACTAGCTGCACTCCAGAAAGGTTGCTATTGCATGCTTATACAGTATAGACACATTCTGCAGTATGTCCAGCTTGATTGTCAAGTGTTTGGAGATTATAAGTCACAAGATAAGAAGAGTGCTTTGCAGATGTTTGAATCAATGCGTAGATTCTTATTCAACAAAACAGTTTAGTACTGCTATGTCTGGTGTGACAGTGGAGAGTCATCAGGGGTAAGCGGTTCACATAGCAGTGACTTGACTGGATATGTATGTACTCTTGGATATGTATGTACAGTACTGGCTGCTTTTTGGTGTCCAAAGTGACCACAGACAGTGTAGACACATTCTGCAGTATGTCCAGCCTTGATTGTCAAGTGTGTGGAGATCATAAGTCACAAGAAACGAAGAGTGCTTTGCAGATCTGTGAATCAATGCGTAGATTCTTATTCTGCAAAACAGTTTAGGGACTGTTATGTCTGGTGTGACAGTGGAGAGTCATGAGGGGAAAGGAGGTGACATAGCAGTGACTTGACTGGATATGTATGTACTCCTGGATATGTATGTACAGTACTGGATGCTTTTTGGTGTCCAAAGTGACCACAGACAGTCTAGAGTGGCAGATATATTTGTAAGATCCTGCAACTGACGTTATCGAAAACAACATGATGTGTGCATACTGATATGGTCTTTAGTGAACGTCTAACAAACCAAATTTGGTATTTAAATCACACATTATCTGTAAAACAGCAATACACCGACACTTCACCAGACCCTTTCTTGCCTGGAACTTTGACCTGATGGGAGAGGGTTTGGCTACCCAAGACTATTGATTGATGATGTATTTTTCTATCCCTGAATTGTGTCTGTTGTATATGTGTGTTTGATGCAGTGCAGTTAGTATTGTACTGATAAATGTTCTTCTAACATTGTGTGTCAACTACAGCATGGAAAGACAGCTCTACACGTTGCTGGTAATGTTGATGTTATTGATTATCTGTTGAGTATTGGTCTCAACATTGAAGATTGTGATAAGGTTTTACTGTTAACATTACTTTTACTGACTTGTAGTTATTGTTTCAAATTGTTTAGAATGGCTACACACCATTTCTTGAGGCATGTCGTGATGGTCGTTTACCTGTAGTACAACGTCTCATTGAATCAAAGTGCAACAAAGCAGCAACAACTAATGTAAGTTTGTTTGTATGTAACATATTTTGTGATGACATTCGAACTGTTGTTTGTACTTGTGAGGATTGGCAAGGGCCTGTGATGGTAGGAAGTGTGTGTGTGTAACATGATTGCACTGTAGATTTGGTTCTCCATGGTGTGCAGTGCTTTTTTGCACGTGATGTGGCAGGAGAGCACGTGAGAAGGCTGAGAGAGAGAGAGTGGTTATTGGGTCTTTGCTATTTTATTAGAGTTTGGAATTAGGCGTGAAGACTTGCTTTGTTATTACCCTAGCCGAGTCTCACAGTCATTATCTCTAACTATCTACTTACAATGATTTGAGAAGCATGCAGTTCATGTAATGCTTGGCGATTGCAAACACGTGTTCTTTGATCAAACACATGTATTCTACGACAAGCAGTCTGCTTACACTTAGAAAGTCTCTGTCTTTATACAAGTGCAGAATTTGATGCAGCAATTCTAAACCAAGATGCGACAAACACAGCTGAACAGAAACTGCACTTGAAGCTTCATTATCGGTCGTGCTATTGTGGAAACTGACGGTCTCCTGCATTTCATATTATGCATTTCTTGTCGGCAATCTCTTGACTTTGGCCACTTGTCTGAAGCGACAAAGACTGAAATCACTGAAATATATGCAAAGACGTTGCCTTAATTTGCAATTAATTCTCCTTCTCGACGTGTTGCAAGGCACCAGTGGGCTTAATTGGGGGGGGGGGGACAGCTTCCGGTTATTGAGGCTGATCTATGCTTAGCACCACCCAACGCTGGGCACGCAGGACCGCAGCCTGCCACTGTCGCCTGACAGCAGAAAGGACTCGCTGCCGCCTGGCAGCTGCCACCAGACCTAACAATAGCCTCGTTCCCAGAAATACCACTGGTTGTCAAGGGTACGCCCGTACCCTGACGGCATGCTGCTTGCTCTGCGGCCTCAGTGGGGCTGCCCCTCAACACCCTCCCAAGCAAGTGTCAGCATGCGTTGGTCCGTCGCGGCACCACGCAAGATAGAGACATGAACCAAATGCAACACAAAACAACTGCCGATTTATTTCTATCTACTATTTTCGCTCACTCATGCGACACACTGCAGACCGCAACACTTGAATATTCGATCTCACATATGTCTTGAAGCACTCAGAGGTCCAACGGCCCATCCTTTGGATCAAATGCTCTGGTAATCCAGCTGCCGCTGCACTAGAAGCTGCTCCAATTCGAAAACTGTGGGAGGTGTATGAGCTCGAATCCATACCCACGTTATCCAGTAAAGATCGCAGTTGAAAAGAAAGTCTGTCTCTCAACAGAAATGCTTCTGACTGGAAGCAGAAGAGCAGTAAGCCAACGTCCATCCACAGGACTGCCAAATATCGTTTGAGAGCACGTACAGGGCACACGGGACCCCCTGTGGGAGCCAGTACTACATTGCAGCCGTGATGAAAAGGGTCTGACTTGAACATTTGTAAGTGGAGCACTACCATGTTCTCCTTAAACTGAATGTCTTTTCTGCATAGTGTCCGCTCGTTGAAGGACGTGTCACTTGCTGCTGTAAATTGTGAGACCCGCATGAAACCGAAGAAAGCTGTTGTGAATGCTTCCCAATACATTAGCTTATCTCTCCGGCACAGCTGAGGCCATAGGTGCAGGGATGTCTTCAAAGTCCTAAGAACTGGCAACGTGATCGGGTGTCGAAGTGGTCTCTTGTGGGAAGTATTTTGTGATCTCTGTATGTCGCGGAGAACAAACTGCAAACGAGGTGTCGTTTGGAGCGGGTCGACGTACCCTTCCTGGATGTGAAAGTGACGCACTGCCGATAAATACACCCTGATAGTCTGCGCTCCAACTGCTCTTGCGCTGAATGCTGCGAATCTTGAAAGTGTGGTCTCTGAAGCCGGCATGGGAGATATCCCCAGCCGTTGGCAAAAGTTGTTAAATTGTCTCATACCGTAGCGTAATCCGCCTGCGTTGACGGGGCTATTGCTGCATGTTGAAACTGCCAAACGTTGTGGTCCAGAGCGATTGCCAATTGGGTGGTAGCGGTGTTAGTTCTGGATCTGCCAGTGGAGCTAGGTCCTTGAACTTCTCCACCTGTTTGCGAGACAATGCATCAGCCAATGTATTATTCACGCCGTGAATATGCGAGACTGAGACAGTAAAGTTTCCTCTAGCTGCTATAAAGTACAGCGAACGTACGAGCTGCATGATGTGTTTGTCTTTAGTGGTCTTTTTCCGTCAAATATCAACTACCTCATGGTTGTCACAGTGGAAAAGCAAACGTTTTTCGGTCCATTTAGACCCTCAGATAGCTGCTGCGATAACAATAGCGTACAGCTCTTTCCACGCGATCGAAAACGACTTCTGCTGGTGTTGCTCCAGCCAGCGCCTGCACAGCCACTGTCTGCTCCAGCAGGCCCCAAAACCATGTGACCTTGCCGCGTCAATAAACAGCTGCATTTCTGGAGACAGCTGCCACAAAGTAGTAAGGAAGTACGACTTCCCTGGCCACGACGGAAGTACGCGTTGCCACCACTCGATGTTTGCGCGAGTGTCCTGTGACAAGTTTACTCGATGACTAAGTGTTTTCGCAGTTGTTGCTAAATCGATTAATCTTCTAATAAATATTTGCCCTGCCGGTAGGAGCTTCCCAGCAAACGAGAGCTTGCCGATCAGTAAAAGTAACTGGCGTTTTGTGCACTTCTTACGTAAGTACCACTGCTGCAGCTCAGCTTCGAGATCTTCCCATTTGGACTGTGGAAGGCGTAGTACCTTACTGTATGAGTCAATCTCTATACCTAAAAAAGTCAAAATTTTTGCCGGTCCTTGCACCTTCTCGGGTGCCCACTCTATACCCAGACGCTGGAGCGTTGCCAGGGTGGTGTCTAAGATTTTTTGGCCTTTCTTACTTGTGGAAGCTAATATCAGAAAATCATCCAGGTAATGAATGACGTGTCGGATACCGAACTTGACACGCAGAATCCACTCTACTGCGTCTGCCATTTGGTTAAACAACCACGAGGACGACTGCAAACCAAACGGCAACCTCCTGTGGTTAGTAATAGCTGCCCCGCCACGCGTAACCCAACAGATGCCAATCATCTGGATGGACATGACAATGACAAAACACGTTCTTGAAGTCAATTTTGATCATGTACGGGGATGATAGAAACGTCTCAATCATAGCAATGGTCGTGTCCACTTATGGGTATTTCATGGCAACACCGGATTTGTCGATTGCATCGTTCACACTTTTGCACATGGGTGCCGACAGATGACAGATAAGTCATCAAGACCCGTTCTTCTTGAGCACCACACCCAAGCCAGACGAAACGAAATTAGCTAGTGGGGGATGGTCGTGTGTCCCGGAGAGAAAACCTTTATCACACTCTGGTGCCAATGCTGCCGAGACCACGTCTGGATGCTGAAGTGCCGACTGAAGGTTACGTGCTGAGTAATGTAGTGTGTCGTCCTTACAAGCTATTCTGAACCTTTGCTCTAAGTTCTCTAATAACCAGTCAACCCACCGTGCATTGGGGTGAGATCGCAACAGAAAACGAAACTCTCTGACATTAATTCTAAAATTACTGTCCTTAATTACTGAGGTGCCCCCGTCGCATTTACTGTCTTTTTGACTCACACGCAAGGGCCGCGTGTTGTCCGCCACAGCAGCTACACGTGTGGGCAAACTTGCATGCTTCTTCGACATTGTTGCACGTTCCACTGTTGTAATCTCTGCACACGCTGCGCACGTTGGCATTTGCGAGAGCGACAACGCGTGCTCCCTTGCTGGTAAGTTCTCCCGATTGATTGGAATTGCTGTCGTCCATTGACTGAAAGTACTGCTGTCTTTTCTTGGGGCACTGGGAAGCTACGTGCTCGGAATCCCGACACTTGAAGCATACCATTCTAGCCTGGTTAGTGAAACAGATGGACCATAATGACACGTCTACCTTGTCTCAACGTCGAGCCGGCTCACGAGAGGCTGCTTTACGGAACGCCCTGTCACATTGTAGCCATGCCACCGTAGTAAATCGACTAGCTACTTGTGCAATTAGTAACTGGTAACCAAATAACTCTGACGCTCGACTTGGATTACCTACTGTCAGCGTGTTTGTAAACAGAGACCATGCTGTAAGCTACGAAGTAATGTCCGTCACCAAGCGGGGTTGCTGTTTTTGTGCTACGCTCAGACCTGCAGGGCCAACCTCTAATGCGACTTGGGACTGGTCGGCCATTGCACTGGCTGCGTATAGAATTGAACTTGGGCATTCGGCCAACAACGCGTCAAAGTCAACGAACTGACTTCGAAGGATCTGCCTCACCCATTTTTCCGAAACAGGATAGACGCTATGCAGAGTGTGAGACTGATCACGATGCATACCTGTCTGTGTGTGCCGAGGAGTTGGCCGTTCGACGTCCTCTTTATCTTCCGAGATCTCCGGCGTACTTGCTTCTCCTTGTGCCAGCCTTCTGCATTTCGACTTTGAAGAAGTCTGCTGGTGGTTTCGTGAAATTTGCTCTGCCGGAACTCGCTGGGTCTGTACCTGCACCCCATCTACATCTACCTGCGACTTTTCCGCCTGCACCATCTTCGTCACCAGTTCCGAGAGAAACTGCTGCTGCTTCGCGGAAAACAGAGGTGATGTTGCCGACTGCTTTAACTTCTTCTGCACGCATTTTCTCTTTCTTCCAACTTTGGTATTTGGCTCGTGGGAACCAGCGGATGCTATCGGCAACTCAGTTTTGGACGTTGATTGTGTACCTTCATCCACATCTGTTCGCGTCTCGTTCCAATGGTTCCATAATCTCACTGCTTTTTCATCTTTCGTGCCAGTAAGTACCAGGTTAAGGCTGTTCAATTCCAGCTCCAGCGTTTCCCCTGATAAAGCCAAGTACTCTTGGAGCGACCGACCTGAGCGAGAAGTCGCTGTGCAGCTTTTTCGCGGCATAATAGAAATAGACAACTACTGCACTGTTCGCGTCAACTATCGGTCACTAACCCGCCAACAAACACATCACTATGTACGTCATACTCTCCCATACACTCTCCTTCATACTACAGTCATCATCGTATTAACGTCTAGTTAGCTCTGCTAAATAGTCCATTCAAGAGGGAAGGAAGTCCAAGAATCACTTTTATGTCACTTTGCTGCCAAGAGGGCACATCTGACTGCAAGCAAGCTCTGAAGCAAGTTGCCTGATGTACAACACTGATTAGAAGAGCTTGTACCCTACCATCTCACAAGCTATAAATACATTCACTTAGCTCATTAATTATTAACTCTTACATGTGCAGTTGCAATAACGTTGTTTTGATATGTTTGTATTAGCATTCTCATCACTGATTATCCTTGATTGTTAGACCAGATGTTTTGATTTGAGTGGTTGGAATTGAGTGAAGAATGGACCTCCTTTTCTGAACTAGCGCAGCAGTGCCCAGATTGCTTATTTTTCTCGTCCTTTCATTTCCCTGCCACTTTACGGGAATATACAATTAGACACTGCATTGATCTTGACATCACTTATAAGACATGTTTAATCCTGATTTCAGACAAGCCAATTTAGGTTACCAAAGTTCAGACCAAAGACCATCGGACCGACTTGACAGAGTTGAAACTTGTACGGACACAGTACTACAGCAGCTGCAATGGATCCATGCCCATCTCTGATGTTTGGAGTAGATGAACTCAAATGTACGTGAACTGCAGTCTGTTGTGTAGAACTGACAGAAACAAAGCGATAGGATTCCAGAACATGAATATAGATAAGCAGGGTTCGAGTAATGTGTTTGAATCTGGTCTCCAGTTTGGCCATGTAGAGGAACGGTTGGTTGCCAAACTTTCACTCGTTTCTAGTTCAGAGATTCCAGAAGTAAACAAGTCATTAATATCACTGTTGAGACCTTTTCCCAGATTATCATGTTTGACATTAAATTAAGACGTAACTAGGAATTTGCAGTAACATTGGATGAACATTGTAGATAGCAAGTAAACACATCAATCTACAGTATTATGCTTGTGATTCTTTCTATGTAATACTATGAGTATTCATATTTTATCCTAACTTTCAACTAATTGTATAGCTACAAGCAAACAAAAATGTGGTTTGTCATCACATCGACATCGTGGCAACCCATCCAATAAGACACGAGCATTCTTTGTTTGAGTAGATAAGAGCGTTTCTTCTCTTCTGACTCAGTGCCACTATTGTTGTTGAGAACAGTACATCCGGCTACTGCATGTAACCCCACCTGTCCTATGGCTAGCTGTGCTAATCTCTGGAACACAAGTGATAAACTTTTGTTAGCACTTCAACAATAGCGCGAGCATCATTCAACATCTAGATTGCAGAACTGTACATGCGGATACTTTTGTCTGAACAGACTTTCTTAGCAGCACTAGAAGACGTACGAGCTCCTGAATGTATTTGGTAGTTCTTCTGATAGAAAGACACTCATGCAGCTTGCTGTGGAAAAAGCTGTTGTTTTTATCATTTCCGATGCCCGGCGTTTGCAAAAGATCTACGTAATAGTTTTTATTTTTCTTAATTCAAGATGGTCAGAGTCTTTGTTTCCTTTGAACAGCGTAGAAAAGAATCTAAATAGGCAGTTGCCTTCCACTTCAACTACGATTGACTGCAGATTTTGTGTTTCATTCGGGAGAAGCTGCTGCGCAATGGCGTCTCATCGATTATAGAGCTGTTGACTTGGATTTGCTGGTGCAGCGTATGAAGAATAAGAGTAACTGCGATTGTTTGAAAAATTAAACGCATCTAATAGACCTAAATTAAATGCAAGAATAGCAACAACTCACAATAGATTGCTAGATGATACATTGTTACGTGATATGTACGAAGGTGCTAAGTTAGACGGCCTACTTTGCAGTGTGCCACTAAATGGAAACTTAGAAAGTGGTAACATATTGTAACGCAAAACCTATCTGCTGAGCATGTGGTTCGCATCCAAGAGCCGCTGCCACAAAGACTAAAAACTACCGATTATTTCTAGTCGCCAAATTGTTGACCACACCGCTCGTTTAGTCACCAACCACCTAGAAGTGGTCGTCATATGGTGTCTTGGTGACAGGATTTTTGAACCCTGACTGATAAGACTTTAATTAATGAATGTAGAACTCAATTGGTGATACAATCATTTTTACATAAACTGACTGATCAAGCCACTCATGCACACACACTGGATTTCTGTTTATTTGTAAAATTGTGGAGTAAACAAAGTATTTTTCATCTGGTGTTGATCCTAGTGGGTTGTTTAAACTATCAAACTGACTTTCTGAATACCAACTTATTTATCATTTCTTTTATTTGTATCAACAACAATATTGTTGAATTGACTTATTCAGAAGTTTGTTTATTGTTCAAATGTTAATTGGTTCTAATGCAATGTGTCTGTTGTATATGTTTGCATGTCTGTTGTATATGACAGCAAGCAGTTGCTGCTGTTTGATAATAGTCTGTGTGTTGGTGCAGTATGACTGCATGCCATTTTAGTATCATTGTAAATTTCTGGTTTTGACTGTTTTTTGTATCTAATGTAAATTGTTTATTGTTTAGGATGGATCAACAGCATTACATCTGATCTGTTCAGAGCGTTTTCTTGAGAATGACCATTTATCAATTGTCAAGCTGTTGACATCATTGAGAGTTGATGTGTCAGCTAAGAACAATGTATGTAGAAACTTGTTGTATTTGGTTTGAAGTATTTTGTGCTAATATGTTTAAGTTGTTCTTTGAGCTCTAGTGTAAGATAATAAGAGATATGGCAGATGTGAGCAGTTAGTATTCAGTGTTCTTTCCATGAATTTTTGGTCAGCTCGCAAAACAACTGATTGTCCAGTGGTGTGTCCATTTTACCAATGTATTCAGTGTAGTCCAACTTCTCAATCAGGATATCCTGAATAACTTGTACAAGGCCCTAGGAACACGTCTAGACAGATCGTGTTAGAGCTCATTGCCTTGGTGGTTTTTTGTGTACATTCCAGATTAGGTTCCACCTGACTGATTAAAGAACAGTATTAACCAATAAACAGCTGAAGGTAGAGAGACATCTCGCTGACTGATTTCCATGTGTAGCTAACTGATAATTAATAATTGGTAAATGCTTGAGAAAGCTTGTTTTCACTTAACCCACTCTTGTGGGAGGAGTTAGATGGAAGCTTTGGGGTGTTAAACTGTGAGCAATAAGAGCCATGTTATTCTTTCTTATGCTGACATTTGTAGATATCGTCCATCTGACTGGAATTGATGGATCATATCAGACTCAAACGCTACTGTCTCAAATTCCAGCCGCATTTTCAATTTCCTGTGCTCTTCAGCCAGCAGTTTGCTGGCTTGGCCGGCTCTGTGTTGAACTCTGTTATTGTATGGTTAAATGTTTATGGGTCAGTGATGAGAACAAGAAATGAAGACTATGATGATAATATATGAATGTCGTGTGACATTTTATCTCAACTGCTAAAGCAACAAACATGAACTGTTGAGTTGCGATGATTTCAATGAATTACGTTTTGCATTTGCACAGTGTAGTGCATTTTAAAGCCAACAGATAAATCAAATAATAAATAAATTTGCAATCAAATCGTTTTCATTACTTTCAATCATTTAGCAGGCAAATTGTTCATTTGTCTGTTTTTGCAACCAGAATGTGCTGAGAAAGAGGAAACAGAAAGAAATCAATTAGTGTTAGTGTGTGGAGGGTGAATGGAGGATTAAGTTGCTGTACACTTGTTTGAAGGTGTGTGTTTTGAGAGAAGAGATGGCAGTTTGCTAAGCTGTCGGGGAAGCTTGTAAACAGATGACATTGACGTTGTGGACAATTTCTTGGTTGTATGAAATATTGTCAAGTAGAGAAGTGAAGGAAGATGCTTTGTATTGTGATGAATTTTTCTATTGTCAATTTGTAGTGGTTAGGTGATGGTGTTGATATTTTCTGGTGTTACTGAATGGAAATGGGAGAATATTTATTGAAAGCATACACTGATAATGATCTTGTTTGAAGTGCTGATCATAATGTTGATGTACATTTAGAGTAATTAAATTATTTTTATGGGTCAGTCACATGACTGCATAGGATATGGATATGTGGTGGTTTGAAATGATGAGTGACAGAGTGGTGAGCACTGATTTAGTGAATGTGTGATTAGTAATACAACTAGTTTGTTTGTTACTGTATGAACAACAGATAACGAACGCTGGATTACAGTAACTGTGTTTTAGCATTAAATTTGTAAATAATTTATGTTGTTTAATGAACATGTATGTATATATACATACTAGTAATGTATGAGGTGTTGCTGTTTATTGCACCAATAACAAACACTGTGCTTTTATTGGACAGGCTGGCAAAACTGCAATTCAAGTAGGAGAAGAAAGGCTGAAGTCAGATTGGGTCAGTTACAAAGAAACTCGTTCTGCTATCGTTTCCCATCTGAAGGAATTCATCGAGGAAGTGTGATCTGATTGTTGTGTAGTGTAAATTTTGTGTATTAACTATAACTTGTTTATGTGTGATGTTAGAGTGCTGTTGCAGCTGTAAATCCATCACCAGATGTTGTAGAAAGTGCAAACATTGATGTTCAACTTTCCAGTAAGTGAGACAATCGTGTGCATTATGACGATGTCACACAATAGTCAATACTGTATATGTAAACACCTTTTGTCATGTATAATGATTTTTACTATCCCTTGAAGTAACAGCATACTAATGTTAGAAGAGGTGATTATTTTCATTATCACACAAGTTCATCTCACCTAATATTCTTCCAGTAGATTGTCAGTATTTATTTTCATCATATTTGCAACTCACAACAGAGCCATTCAACTGACCAACAGAAATTTGTTTAGTTTTTATTGATTTATTTATGTGATACCTAAATTAATATCTGAATGTTGTATGGGCTTTTCTTTGTATCAAAAGTCAATACTGCATGTGATCATTGTTTACAATACCGTATAAGATGAAACATTGGCAGGAATATATATTGGCGGTTTGATAAGAAATTGATGGACAAAGCATATTGGCAGATTTTATTTTGGCAGTCGACATCGTTGTTTGATAACTGATGTACATCTCACGATAAGTGGTCATGGAGGAGTTTGTGATTGACAGCTGTGTTTGTGGCTAACATTTCCCTAACTTACTTGTCTCCGACTACTGCATAGTGACGAAGAACTGCTTTGTGTTAGTACAATGAACGGGACTCGCGTGAACGTGGCAGTTGAGCTTCATCCATAGTCTTATGGCCTCATTCGTAGGCAAAACAGATGGCAAGCAAGGACACATCGGTGTGACGTACCACTCGATATGATGCCTGGTCCACGTGGACTATCACGTCAACATATCCTGGTAGCCAAATTAATTGCGGATTTTATATTGGCAGTCGCTGAAAAATTCACCAATTTGCCGAAATAAATTCCTGCTAATATTTCATTCTAAACTGTAGTTTTCAGCTATGGTGACGTTATAACTTGAGTTGATGCTGTTTCGGTCAGTGAGTAAAGCTTGATATGGTTAAGCAGTTATGAGTGAGTATCAGGAGTTAATCGTCATCTCATCACTTGGAAGAACTCGATGCCTGGAATTTCCAACACAGTGGCCAGCCCAAATGACCGCCCACTGGGCAATTTTTGGAAATTGTTCTCATTCACAGCGTAGGGGCCGCTAATGAGAATCAAGATGGTAGTGTGGCGGCCAAAGTTGATCAATATTCCGAGTCTGTATTAGTAACATGCCTTACCATACTATAGTGCACATACAGGTTTGGCAACTAGACAGCGGTCTTACACTGTGGATTAACAAAGGAACCTCTAAAGAAGCACCTGACAAGAAGCTTAGGAGGGCCGTAAAGTCTGGTTGCACTCGTGAAGGAGCACTGTCTCAATTGCCCTCGAACTCCAGAATGTCGCGCTCACTTGAAAATAGGTCATTGACTACTTACCTTGACCTCGAGTTCTGCTCCCCGTTCCTCTCGAGCACTTTCACTGCTGTATCTGTCGACCTGCCTGAGAGGAAGGTCGGCGCTCACGAGGGGGCGGAGCCCGGTCATGGAGCCTCACGCGTGCTAAAGGCTGGTGCTTGGAGAGTCCCGGGCTACCCAGACCGGACTCTTTCCCCACCCCGATATTTGACGTAGAACGGCATAGCCGTCTATGGAGAGTCAAGAGAAGAAAGGGAGTGGGAGGGATGGGAAGAACGTCCACACGTGCAAACTGCAAAACGTGCTATGCTACTTCGCATGACCGGGAAAGAAACCTCGCGCCACTACTGACTGCAAATGACTCGTGGGAAGAAACCTCACGCCACTAACGTCTGCGCATGACATGCGGAAACACACAAGACTTGCCTACCGTGCACTCCTGCAGCCGATGACTCATCGCACGCGCTGTCAAGGCGGAGTCAACTATGTGTGACTTCGTTAAACATTATTTTTTCAAGTTTAGTAAATATAGAAAGTTTTGTTAAAAGTTTAGGTTAGGTAGCTGTAAAGCAAGAATATGCGAAGTGTATATTTGGTAGGCTATAATAAAGACAATTAAGTCTCGTTTATATGGCATGTTTGCACCAAGTCACGTGACCTGGATGTTCAAGTAAGTAAGTTCAAGGAAACCGTGCAAGATATGGCGAAGCCATGAGGGTGCAAGAAGAGTATCTGGACGACGTTGTGTGCCACTAAAACCGAGAAACGCATCTAATAAGTGAAGATACTGACTCTCAGCTGATTGACATGAAAGACAGATGCAAATTTAGACTTACAGCTTTGTGATCGACTTCATGCTGAATCACTTTTCTACGTAATCAGGTTAGCCTCAATCTATTCACCAGTGTCTTAGGACATGTCTAGACATGATCAGATGTCGTGATGGGCCTCACACTTGCTTACTCTGTGGTACTCAAGTCAGTCTACCAATTTCCAGAGTTTCCTACGAACCGCCTGGACGCTTATAATTATTGAGAGTGGATATTCTTCCATAAAAATCCCATTTTCTGTATTGCTGTCCTGGGCACTGTTTCGGAAATTTCCGGTAGTTATGGAATGCTGGCATACTATTTCAATGTTTGTTGTGCATTTTTTCAAATCACATTCAACTGTATAGTTGCATATTTTAGTGATACTAGGTGGCTAGTTGTTATTTATTAGAATCTAATTGACATGCATGTTTGTATGTTATGGCTGTTGTGCATTTACTATTGTAATTAACTGTTGTCCTCACTTTTTTCGTAGGTGCTATTGATCGTCTGGGTCCATCTGTGAAATCTGATTACGAAAATGCTTTGAAAAAGGGGGAGTTACCAATACTACGAGGAAACATCGATATGTTTGGTGAAGAAGATGCCGGCAAGTCTTCTCTTGGAGATTCTTATTTGGACGAGCCATTTATTGATAAGAGGGAAAGCACGAGAGGAGCACACGTGAAAGTGATGAGAATTGGAGGCGGTTCGAACACGGACTGGAAGGAACTGAAACCAGAAGACAAAGAACAGATCATTGATCAAGTTTTGGTCAGAGGCTATCATGAGTATGTTGAAAAGTGCCGTCGAGAAGGGGCAGCAGACAGTAGAGAAGAAGTAACACAAGACGACGAGGCAGATTCTGTCATCGAGCAGACAAGTCAACCAGCCGAACAACAGCCGGCGAGTAGTAGCAACACTGTAGCTTTAGCAACAGAGAGACAGACAACCGGACGGGAAGGCAGCATCACAGTATTGAAGAAGTCGCTACGCGATTTTCTGTTCTCCACAGAACTAACTGAGGCACAAGCAGCATTTGCAGATCTACTGCATCGTGACAAGGCTGAAGTAGGGAAAAGTAAAATGATGATGTTGATCACATTGTGTGATCGCGGCGGTCAAGAGCGGTTTCTGATGACGCATGCAGCACTGATGGCAGACAGCAGTGACTACAGTGCAACCGCTTACATGATAGTGATGGATGGAACAAAGAGTCTTGCAGATCCCATACCTCAATGTTTGTTCCGATCAGAACAAGGAAGCGAACAGTTGGCAATGGAACGGTTTGGTCCTAAGACGAGACGTCAGCTGTTGGCTTACCACATGAATTGCATCAAGATGGCTCATCCATCAATGAGTGATGGTCCTTTTCTCGGTCAGGACTATGTCAAGCGAGCACCAGTCACATTTGCAGTGTCCACTCGACAAGACAAAACAAAGAACATGGATCCAAAATTTTTGGAGGAACAAGAAGAAATACTGCAAGATGTGGTGCAGAGGAACGAGTTTGGTGATCACATGGTGTTGGCAGAGGAAAATCCGAATAAACTGACTTTTCGTGTTGACAACACACGATCTGGCACCAAGAATCCTGATCCGGTGGTGATGAAGGTGAAGGAGATATTTGTGGCAATGGTACGGTCACTGTGGAGTCAACGACAAGCTATTCCTTTGCCTTGGGCAGTTCTGGATAAATTGTTGGGCCGGGTGTCTCAACTAGCAGGCAACGAAGGCAAAATACTCGACATTGATGAAGTGTGCGAGTTGGCTCGAAAATTCTGTGATATTGTAACAGTTGAAGAATGTCGATCGGCACTAAAATATTTGTCAAGTTTGAGCACGATTGCATTCTATTCAAATGTAAGTGAGTTAGAAGAAAAAGTTTTTACTGATCTACAATGGCTGGTCAATGTCCTCACTATCTTTGTTACCATTCTCGAGAAAAGTAACCTGCCACCAGATCTCTGGAAAGATCTGAAGAAATTGAAGGAAGAAGGAATGATGTCATGGTCATTGGCTCACTATCTGCTGCTGCAGAAAGGTGTCAAGGAAAGTCAGTTTGAGTCCATTCTGCAAGTTTTGCATTTATTCGACATCATCTGTCCTATGATCACATCACCAGAGATGCCGAAGGCTGTTCTGAAGGTTGGACAGTCATTCTTTGTTCCTTGCTTGCTGGAACAGAGATATGATGACAAGTTGGCATGGCAACAGATGACCATCTCCACTTTCTGTCCTCCATCTCTCATCTTTCGTCCCGAAGGATTTGATGCAACTCCCGAGCCGATCTACTTTCGCCTGGTGTCTCGTTGTGCCAGTGAATATGCCCATCGTCCCATGCTGAAAAGAGGTCGTGCTGTCTTCCATGTGAATGATGATCTTGAGCTCGATCTGGAACTGGTTTATCATAAACTGCGTTACATTATTGCTACTGTCTACTCTCCAGATGATGCTACTGTTTACTCTCCAGATGATGAAATTTCTATGAATAAGCTGAAGCAACAATGTAGCATTACTCGTCAGTTTCTTATTCGTCAGCTAAATGAAGTCAAGAAAAGAGGATTGGATGGCATCAAATTTACTGTTTGTGTTAAGCCTCCACCAACTGAAGCCAAAGTAGCTGATTTAGTAGATGACGATTGTCTGGTGTGCATTGATGAATATCCACAACGAAGAAGTTTGATAAACCGGAAGAATGAGCGTGTGCCACGAAAGCAGTTTCCTACCTTGGATCTCTGGTTTAATGACGCAGGGAAAGTCTCTGGTAAGTGTGATTATTTTGTGATCATTGATTGTTATTATATTGCTGATGTGATGTTACAGATGGTGCAAGTGGAAGTGATGCAAGGCAACAAGACGAGCCACAGACAAGTGAGTAGTTTTGCTGTTGTGTTTTGTTGTGTGAGATCTCGTTTGTGTCATTGTTTAGCTAAGAAGTAATTGTGTATACAAATATCTCTTACTTATATGATGTTGATTTGATGTGTGGTTGTACAATTAATGTAATGTGTTTGTGTGTAGGATACTCGCTTGATTTTGATACAGTGAAACGTGCTCTTGTTAAATACGGCTGTAACCAGTGGTACGAGATTGGAATGGAATTGGGACTAAATGGCAATGAGATCAAAGAAGAAACTCATGTAATACCTTCTTTCCCTGGCAAGTTGTTGGCTATCATTGAGGCAAAAAGGATGAAAGTTGGAAAAGTGAAAACAGCAGAGGGCTTGTTGAGGGCATGTTATTGCATACCCACACCAATTGGCAAAGAAGTCGAAGACGAATTGAAGAAAGGTAAAATTTTACGTGAACGTGAACGAGTGGCTTGACTTTGACAAACTTTGCTGTCATTATCTAGAGAGAAGAAGGTAGACGAGTGCCAACAGGAGGCAATGGTAGTATTGTTGTATTATTGATAGTAGTATCAATGATAGTAGTATTGTTGATATCACTATGGTATATTGGATATTTATATTTATCAAAAGGAAATGTTGTAAATGTTTCTGTTGCATTTTTTTATGAAATACAATTGATTGTTTGAATGGTGTGTATATGATATGACTGCATGTGTTTGTGTAAATCACTGATTTGAATATGTTTACAACCAGAATTTACAATCGACAGAGGCCACCAGTGAGACAAACATTCGTAATATAGCACAAACCAAACATACTTAAAAACAATATCAAACATAAAGTGCACAAAAAGTTAGACTCTAAAGTTCATCATCAATAACATTCAACCAACATTCCTGCAAGTAAGTCATCATACAAAATGAAGTCGTGACTCTCTGTGAAATCTCTTAGATACTTACGTGTCCTCCAGCAGCACAAGCAGCGGCGAGTGCTAACTTGCCGTCTTCTTTTCGTAATCGATGAGCTGCTGTTGTCACCAGACGAACGCCGAAGTGGCCTCCTGTCAAATAGAGCGTAATTACGGTAAAAGCGTGGAATTCACGGTAATACCATGATTTCCATGCTTTTGAGCATGGCAATAATATGGTTTTCTTGGTATTACCATGGACAGCATATGCATGCATGGTGTACCATGAGTACCATACTCTTCATGGTATATGGTACAAGTATGCTTTCTATGGTACACCATGATGGAATACCTTGCTTTCATCGCACGGTGATAGCATACGGATAGCACACCGTACCGAGAATTCCTTACTTTTTGTGGCATGGCAGTTAAACATTAACTTGCATTAGCGTGGGAGTTCTCCTTTAAAGCACTGCGCGTAGCTATAGCAGCAACGAAACACATCAATGAAAATGATGTATGTAATGTCAGCTGACAGTGTTTCGTTTACTTTCCCGCCAATACGTTCTCAACGAAGCCTAGACCAGATATCAGGAGAAAGCCGAGAGCGAATTAATACCACACATTCATGATCAAACACGAACAATTTGCTGCGATTCCTGAAAACGGCAATGATCACACTGACTCCTAGCTGTGAGCTTTATATCGTGAGTTGAAACCAAGAAAATTCCCAACAATGACGACATGTAGACACGTTTAGCTCAGTCGTTGGATCAATGGGTGTTTTCGCACCACCGTATGATCGACGTTTGCTGCGCTGCGTAGGCGATATGAGGTTGTTGACGGATAACAATGTTGACGGATACTCATCTAGACTGAGGTAATTAGGACGCGTGCACGTTGCGTTCCCCGTGAGCATTTTAATTACAATATGGACTGTGTAGTTACCTACCTAACTATACAGTGAGTACAAGCTGATTTGCTACTCGCATTTACGGGTTGCGTTATCTAGAGATAATGGAGAATGTCGACTAGCGCCTGGGCATGTTAGTGTATAGTGTATACTGTGCACGATGTCTTCTCATCATCCGTCTCTTGGTCTAGTGCAATTCCTGTCACCGCGTCAGATCGCGCGTGTCACAAGTCGCTGCATCCGCTGACACGGTACAGTGTCACAGAAGTCGTAGGTAGCTACATCACATTTTACAAGATTGATAGGCGTGGTCATTAGACGCGTTGATGCTGGAAGGGTCTCAGTCTGTAAATCGTTTCTGCAATGTTTTCACTTTTTGTGGTCGTTGGTCTCTAATTTCCTTAGCTAGTTTGTTGACGACAACCTTGCAGAGTTTGGCGAGCAATGATGATAAAAATCAAGTGATGGGCGTGCCAGCACTGTGTTGAGAGAGTGCTAGGTACTGTGATCTAGAACTAGAACTAATTGTCTCCTTATCTATAACTATAGGGAAAGGGACACTTCCCTGACAACTATAGTAGCGACAGATCCTGTTCCACAGGCCCTGCCCTTCTTGACGCCTTGCTGATTACATTTCCAACAGTGGCGTCGCTATGCAATGGACCTGGGAAATCCATGGTCTCTTTAACATTAGTAGGTGTGACCTCTTAGATGACACATGCAGACACAAGGCTTCATAAAAGTTAAACCATATCACCTGGCCTCCTCAATTTTGAAGGTCCATGCATGTAGCGACGCCCTTCTTCCCAAAGTCCTAGAGAGGAAGCAATTGAATCGTGCATAGATAGAGAGAGCTACGTAGCATTGTTTACGCTATTAATAGATAGATAGCATAGAGATATGCGCGGTGGTAACGCTGTACGCGAGCAGATGTACAGTACAATGTATGCAAATTACTGGTAAGGTGGACAGTGAGGCTAGAAATCGACACACTCCCCGTGTAGCGCTCGGTACAGAAAACGTGTAGGTTGGATTCGGTGCAAATGCAATCAGAATTAGCTAGCGGTAGAAGAGCGCGGCTTCAATCGGCTAGCGTAAAGTCTTCGATTGCTGGAAGCGTTGCGGGGCGACGACCCGTACAACACGGAGCTGGTGTGGGCGTGTGTTCGAATGAACTGGAAGGTGTAGCGTTCGCGTCATCGAGAAATTTTACGCGGGGTCGGTCCCTCGAGAGAAGGCCAGGCCATGTACTGCAATGACAAATTTGAGTAGTCATGCATGGACCTGTTCTGCTGCAAGCGCAGAGGTTTGGTATAGAAATCAGCTTTGTAGCATAAACGGTTGATACCAATACCCACTCTTACAGAAGAATTGAACTCAAACTTAACTCTACATACCTATGCTACCGTGCTGGTGATGAAAGTGTGTGTGTGTGTGTGTGTGTGTGTGTGTGTGTGTGTGTGTGTGTGTGTGTGTGTGTGTGTGTGTGTGTGTGTGTGTGTGTGTGTGTGTGTGTATCTGTGTGTATATAAGAGAGGACCTCCAAAACAGAGACTCTGAGCTCCACCGAGTTTGGCTTGCGCACGCCGAATTCAGACAAGTCGAAAGTGAGATTGTCTTAATTTCCTGCCGATTGAACCCGCCCCCGCTCGCGCGCGAATATCTCTGGAACGGAGCATCGGATCTTCACCGAATTTAAACTGCCTCTTCCTGACCTCGGACGGAACGCGCGGAAAGTGTCGTTTATTTCGGGCGACGTCGATAAAAGCAAGATATTTTAGTATACCCAGGTCTTTGAAAAATACGCCTCTCTGCGTTTGCCTGCGTACGCGCTTCGAATACCTGTCCTGTTGGATACATCTGTTCCCCGCGACGGCAGCAACGTCTTCGAAGTGACGACACGAACGGATTGTCGAACGAAAAACATTTTTAGTAACTAACAATCAATAATGCAACGCAGCCCGGGGATCTGCATGTAACGGCATATATTTGATCTACTTTGAGATAATCGATCTAACAACGGGATATCATAATTATATATAACTCCGAACGAAATTTTTCATGAGTATTCTGTCCGCGGCTGCTAATTCGTCAGAACGGAGTAAAATGCATGTGCATGAACGAGACATACTTAATGATAAAGTCAGAACGAGATACTCATGCAACAAGATAAATTTGCTTACAACGTTAAATTAATTAACTTTATGAGGATTCTGTCCGCGGCTTCGAATGAGATATAATCAAATCTACCCGTGCGAAGAATGGAACAGTAAGATAGCTAGTAGATAACAAAGAGCGGAACTGTCGTTGTAATTACTAATTATTAAGCTAGACTTTTTACCATACAGCGGTACAGCCGTTCTACGGTGCATATGCATGTGTACGGATGTAAATGCATCTGTTGTCGTGACTACAGGACACAGTAAAAATATTTTTTACGGTAATTGTTGTGTCTTGGGATTCTTTTATACGGGCATGTGTTGGGTCAGTTGTCTTCGGCCATTTCAAATTTCAAATTTCAAATTTTTAAATTAATTTTTGAAATTTAATTTCTCAATTTTTGCATTAAAATTTTAAATTTAACGTTACAATTTTTTAAAAATTTGCATTGAATTTTCAAATTTAACATTTTTTAAAATATCAAAATTTAAAATTTTATTATTTCAAATTTGTAAATTTTTAGGTGCAGTATATTAGAAATTGCTTTGCCGACGAGAAAGCGGACGTAGTTGTATATATGAACTGATGGCCAGATTTGAACTAACAGAAATTGAACGCTCATCCGTTCTCTCAAATAATTTGAGTACATCAGAAAAAGAGAATTGAAAGAACGAGTAGCAGTGTACGCAGTAGGGAGGCCATTGGACGGCGTAGGGGTGCCCAACGCGTGCTGATACGTTAATTCAATTAAACTAGGCGCGGTTTTTGCTAATCACATCAGCACGTTTCCTGTACCGTGTTTCTGCGTACACCGCCTCAGACAGTTACTATATTTTAGTAACTCGAAGTGCATGGTCACGTCATTACTGTAGATGTAGGAGTACGATTGGCCCAACCTGCAAGTTGCACTTCATGTCTAGATTTTGTACATCACATAGAACACTACCCGATAGCACAGATAGAACCTCTACAACCTCGTGTTGTGTCTCTCCCGTGCCGTGAGAACAGAACCCACACTGACTACAAGTGTATTATGAGACCAAATAGTAAAGGTGGACAAGCACGCAGTGCTCATGGCAGGAGGGCCTAGAGAACGTACGTGTACCGTCCTGCTGACACGCCCCTCCCCTCGACGTTACCGCGTCCAACTACTACATTTACGCATGTCATACTGTACCGGCAGACTAGTCGCCAATTCAATACCAACTAACTTTACACAAGCAACGTGCTACATGCATGATCGCGTGAATTACGTTTGTACTGTATCCTAACCTTTCTACAGAGTCTCTAGTTAGCTAAGAATGCAACAACACGCAGCTAGAGATCCTCTAGTATCGGTATCAACATCAATTAGGGGTTTCCTCCCGTATCGTTGAAGGACGCCCCACACTACACATAGAACACACGCACACACGCACACACAATAGACCGAGTTTTGTGTCCAGGATATTGAGCGTAGTAAAGCACAGGATTTATTTGCCGATGAATTAGTTGCTGCCTCCTTCCATGTTATCCAGGATCGACTTGTCTTAGAATGCGTCCAATGCGTTTGTCACCAACTCTAGGTCCTCCTGCTTGAAGATGCCCTTTCATTATCTTTTTTCCGTACGCTGGACCGACCTACGTAGAGACGTGTAATAACGGCAAAAGTCTCCATCTGTTTATACGGGTTTAGTAAAAAGAGAGCATATTACTTCTCTAGCAGCTGCCTGGACTACCAGCCTCATGTCAAAGTCAGATAATGCAGAACGATAATGAATGTTTTGCCCATGACAAAATCGTCTAACGGATCGTTCAGAAAAACCTTTGACTCCAGGATGTCTTCTTCGAAGTATATAACTTATGTTTGAGTGCGATAGCCCAGCCTTCACCATTTCTTGAATTTCTCTCTCGTCCATCCGTGACTCAATTTGATGCGATGTGCCTATACTGTACGTGCTGCTAATTAGTTGGGGAATCTGCAAGTTTGTCGCGTCTGCATGGCTGTCCGGAAACTCGCGCATCTGCCTACGTAGCTACTAAAATTTAGTTAGTCGGCGCTGTCAGCTCTCACGATCCAGGAGAATTTCCAAAGCACTATCGACCACCAACGTGATTGTGCCCTCCACAACCTCGTAATGCTAGCGATCTTGCCGAACACGTGACAGCATTCTTTCAACGCACGCTCTAAGGATAAACCCCTACCGAGTGCTAAACGATGTCTTTGAATCGGATCCGTTGTTTATTGTGTGTGCGTGTGATCTATGTGCAGTGTGAGGGCGTCCTTCAACGATACAGGAGGAAACCCCTAGTTGATGTTGATAATGATACTAGAGGATCTCTACGCGATCATGCAGTACGTTGCTTGTGTAAAGTTAGTTGGTATTGAATTGGCGACTGGTCTGCCGGTACAGTACGACATGCGTAAATGTAGTAGTTGGACGCGGTAACGTCGAAGGGAGGAGCGTGTCAGCAGGACGGTACACGTACGTTCTCTAGGCCCTCCTGCCATGAGCACTGCGTGCGTGTCCGCCTTTACTATTTGGTCTCGTAATTCACGTGTTGTCAGTGTGGGTTCTGTTCTCACGGCACGGGAGAGACACAGCATGAGGTTGTAGAGGTTCTATCTGCGCTATCGGGTAGTGTTCTATGTGATGTACAAAATCTAGACATGAAGTGCAACTTGCAGGTTGGACCAATCGTACTCCTACATCTACAGTAATGACGTGACCATGCACTTCGAGTTACTAAAAATTAGTAACTGTCTGAGGCGATGTACGTACAGGTGCAGAAACACGGTACAGGAAACGTGCTGATGTGATTAGCAAAAACCGCGTCTAGTTTAATTGAATCAATGTATCAGCACGCGTTGGAATGCAGCCCTTCGCCGTCCATTGGACTCCCTACTGCGTACACTGCTACTCGTTCTTTCAATTCTCTTTTTCTGATGTACTCAAATTATTTGAGAGAACGGATGAGCGTTCCATTTCTGTTAGTTCAAATCCGGGAATCAGTTCATATAGACAACTACGTCCGCTTTCTCGTCGGCAAAGCAATTTCTAATATACTGCACCTAAAAATTTACAAATTTGACATAATAAAATTTTAAATTTTGATATTTTAAAAAATGTAAAATTTAAAAATTTAATGCAAATTTTTAAAAAATGGTAACGTTAAATTAAAAATTTAAATTTAAATTCAAAAAATTGAGAAATTGAATTTCAAAATTCAAAATTTAAAAATTAAAAACTTGAAATTTGAAATGGCCGAAAGATCCACTGACCCTTAATGACAGTGATGATTTTGGGAAAAAGAGGAGAACTTTACTGAAGTTGATTATGAAACGTCCGTGGGTTGACGGAGTACAATTTGCAAAGATACTTTCGGTTAGTAAAGTCAACCGTGAAGTCGGACGAATGCTGCTACGCAATGAAGGTGGGTGAGTTAAATTGCTTGTTTGTGCAAGGAATTTTGTAGTACGTTTTTCTAATGTGAGGCTGCACTACGATGTCTTCCACCCAGAGCTCACCCGACGTCACTCCACAGAGCGATCCGACCTCCGTCTTCGTCTGCTACTCGACCACTGACGAAACATTCGCTCACCAACTCACACTCAACCTCTCAGACCTCGGATTTCGCGTCCACGACATCGGCCTGACATTCTTCGACACCTACAGAGCGAAAGTCGAGCAGGCGATCACCACCTGCGACTACTACATCGTCGTTTTTAGTTTTGCGTTTTTTTCTGAGAAATTCGCGAATGAGCATTTGAACGCTCTCTTCGATTCTTACGTTTTTCGCACTGGACGAGGCGGCAAGGTGCTGCCGATCGTGAGGGAGATGTCGTGGCGCGAACTGCGGGAGAAGTCGCCGCTCTTCGGGACGATGAGGCCGATGGATGGCGGGAGTCGGATGATGACGTCAGAAGGCTGGCCAAGTTGTTTTATGGTGTTGTGAAGAAAGATCGGGTTTTGTAGCTTTTGGGGTTTGCAGATGTTTGTGCGCTAATGGGGATTAATTGTAATATATTGTTGGTGTGATGATGCAGCAAGAATGTGGTAATTAACGCGCGTTAAAGGCGAGTAATTATTTAGTAATTGCATTAATTGTGCGGTGTAACGCGCGTTAAAGGGTGTTTTTTTAAATTAAAGACAAGTGCGCTAATAGTGCCTTGCATCGTAGTTACAACTTTTATCACAATGCAGTTTTGTAAATTAATTAATATATTGCTAATTGCCTGTTAATTATAGCATTAGCAGACTGGATGTTTGTGGCACGTGACTGATGGAGAGTACAGTAGTATCTTACACTAAGTCTATTGAAAACCTGTTTGGTTGTGGTTACATTCGTTAACCTAGTCTTATAGTTTTGGCAGCTTTACACACACATGTCATGTTAGTCACTGCATTACCAGGTCGCATGTATCGCATACACGCTGTAGCCTAGATGTAGCTTACACGCGATTTAGGAGCTTAGACGTTGTGTAAGCTCACGAGTTTGCATGGAAACGAATGTAAGCACATGGAAACGAGTGTAACACACATTGAGCATTACGGTGACAAGGTAACCACGCATTGCCATGGAGTTTAAATGTCGTATGATCGTGTCATATGTCAGCTTGCACTCAATGTACATCCATGGTCAAAACGCAGTCAATGTTGGATTCACTGTATAGATAGAGTGTATTGCACAGGGTAGGCAATCACATTTATGATCTTGTACGAACTCAGGTTCGTAATCCTCAAACATCCAGTAGTTCTTTACTCAAAACATTTTATTGCAACTTTGTTTGGTGGTCATGTTACTCATTTTGGTATCGAAAATTTGTTTCTAATTTAATTGAATTTTTTGTTAATATTTGTTGGTTGTTGGTCTAGATGGTCGTAGTTTGCCCACTAGCTCTAATATGTGAGAATGGGGAGAGGAAGTCATCACCAAATGTTCCGACTCTTGTGTAGCCGTTCGGCTTGTGCAGGTGTGTGTTGTCCATCCTGACATTTTGATATAAGTTAATATATGTTGTGTAGCTTGTTGATTCAACTGGCAATTTTTCAACGGTTCTTGTGACTGACCATCAGCCCAACAGTAAAGACGAACTTGGAGATCTTATTGCACAGGTAGACGGCGAATCGTTTGTGGGACGGTCTTTGGATGCTCTCAAATCGATTGCCAAACGATGTCAAACGAACTCTGGATATCTTCACTATCAAGTTCAAAGAAGAAAGTCGCCAACGACGTTGTTGTTTTACTTTGATTCGATACGTAGACGTGCACAACAAAAGCAACACAAGCTTGCTCTTCCGACTGCAGAGACTGCCGATGCTTATTGGAGTAGAACGAGGATTTCACTGAACGTGACCACTCCTCTTGTTGACCTTGGGCTTGAATCATGGAAGGTAATTATCTTGACGGACGTAATGCTCACACACGACACTCTTCTCTTTCTCTCGTGATGCAATCGAACTTGCATGGACCATGGTAGTCTAATTGGTTGATGTGTTATTGTTATAGAGTGAGTTGTTAGTGAATGTTGGTAAATGTCTGTGCTTGTCATGTAGTCTATTTGCTGTTGTTTGTCGTATAGTTTGTGATTGCTCGTCTTGAGGGCAACAATAGAGACAGGCAGACATACAGATGCAAGGATAGACACACAGACAGAAAGATGGACAGGCAGGCAGACAAGCAGATGCACAGACAGACAGGCAGACACACAGACAGAGGTGGACAGACAGGTAGGCAGACAGATGCATAGACAGACAGGCAGACACACAGATAGAGGTGGACAGACAGATGCATAGACAGACGGGAAGACACACAGACAGGTAGACAGACAAACAAGCCAGACGAACAAATAGACAGACAGACAGATGCACAAATTGATGTTGTTATTGACTTCACAAATTAGAGGACTGGTTTTGTTTTAGCAGTGTTACTCAGCCAGTTACTTGTAGTTTGACCATTTATTAAATTCAACGATTTGTTTACTTCCATGTGATTCAATGAGGTTTTTCGTTCTTTGCAGACTCCAGATGGAGCTGATTATGTTTTGGTAACCAACCCTCCCACTGGATATCCACTGTTGTATGGAGACAGAGTGATCTCTATTGACAACAACTACATCGATCTCACTTTCATTGATCTCGCTACTATAAAGAAGAAGTTATGTAATGAACAAAATCAAGTGAAACTGACAGTCTGGCAGCGTCGTTCACCTGATGATAAGATGCAAAACGTTGAGATGCCACCGAGTAATAAGAAATTGTGGCCTCATCAGGTAGAACAGTGTCTCATATACAAGACGAATGGAGAATTTGGATTGACACTAATGAGAATAAAAGTGAGTTGGACATTGGATACTCTGTATGTGATGTCAATTTAGGTCGATTTTCAGGATCCAATAACAAAGTAAACTTTGCCTGTCGTCAAGAGTTCAGCTGCATCTGGTCTCTTTTATGGAGATTTGATTGTCATGTTGGCTGATAAGGAAATCACTGACTTTAATAAAGCTCTCAAGATGTTTCATGAAGTGGCAGATAAGCAGGAAGTTACCCTAGGAGTTAGACAACCAAACAAAGAGAAGCTGGTAGATCATATCCGACGGTTTTATACCGAGGATTTTAATGCATCAGTAGACAGCGAAGACTCAGACTATATCAGTGAAGGTGAGCAAGAAGGTAATACAATAGAAGACGTGAACAAATTCAGTCATGGTGATTCCACGGCAATTGTTGGTCAACAACTGAAGCGCTTGGACTTAGAAGATGTGGTCACAATGAACGAGGAGCAGGCATCGACTCCTTTTCCTCATCAAGTTACAGAGCTAGAGGGTGAACAAGATGCTGACCCACGGAGTCAATATGGTAGTGAAAGTCAGACAGAATTTCAATCTTTTGGAGAACTAACGCACAAAAATGAACAAGCAAAGTGGTCTGCTAGTGTGCTTCCTCAGAAAATTTTGCAACAACGATTGATATCTCTAGCTAGTGAAACACAATCAGGTATGTAAGGAGCCAAACAGGGTTGGTGTTGGTGCTTGGTGTCTGTCTATCTGTCTGTCTGTCTGTTTGTCAATACATTTATTTTTCATAAATGAACTAGGGAACCAAAGCAATAATTTTGTTGCTGTAGCTTCGCCGTCCCGGATGTCCATTCAAGTAGCAATTGACTTGCTAAGGAACTCATAATCCTACGTCAAGTAGTTTACTAATAGTACAAGAGATTCAAACCCTAAACTGGAGGTAAGACGCTTCACGCTCGAACAGGGTTAGATATTCACGGAGTTGCCCCGGTCACGGAGTTGCCCCGGATTACCCTATCAACTTTTTCACATTGTAAAGTCACGCGACATGAATAGCACTCAATCCATTTGTACGCATGCGTATTTAGTAGAATCTGAGTTAGCTGTCTGTCAACAAATGGCGGAAAGCCAGCGTTCAGCCTTGAACGATGCTCTTTTCGATGCAGTTGTGCATAGAGATTTACACAAAGCTGCCGAAGTGATCGGCAAGAACGCGGACGTGAACGTGGTCACAAAATTTGGGGTAAGAATTTGAGTGAGTGATGGGGAACTCAACTAGAGAGAGCGCGTTCGACGTTAGATCGCAAAATTTGTGATCGAGCCGCGAGCATGTTTGTAGTCGTTTGTATGTTATTCTTCTCAACGTAAGAGTCGAGGTCACGTTGATTCTAACGTCTGACTTTGTACCGACCAGATTATTGAATGAATCGTTTCCTCTATCTCATACGCGCTTGCTTAGCCGACACAAATGACGCTCGCTATATGGTCACGTCCACACACACTCCCATGTTATGGACGGTTTACAACTGACTTTACTTTAGAGGACTCCATATTTTGTAGGAATCGTATGGTATTGGATTGGGTGGTGATCCATCTGCTCTTCAAGTAGCGTGTGGTATGGGATCAACCGATATGGTTGATCTACTTATAAGAAAAGAAGCCAATGTGAAGTATCAAGAGAAGGGGGTGAGAGTGCAGTGTAATATGTGAAGTGTGTGTCACTATGTGCAACTTGTTAGTTTATTGTGATAGTCAGATTTGTGTTGAGTTCATAAATTGGTTAGAAATTTGAGTGCAGTTTGTTGTGTTTCAATGATTGATTTAATGAGTAATGTTAATGGCATCTCTGGTGTGCTTACAATGAATAATCAATGAATAGGTTGTCACAGCTGGCAAGTTGAACCAACATTGTGTCGTAAGATATAGACACAGAACAGAGAAGAAACATGCTAGATTGGCATTGTTATCTTACCTTTCACTATTTCATTCCTACTCGTATATATTTATTCAAGTGTGGGCATGAAAATGAATGAAGGAGAGTGGAAAGTAGAGAAAGGTTTTAACATAGATACTTCTAGTTATTGTGTTTTGCGTGTATATTTCTTTACTAAAATAGATATTGTATGTGCTATTGCTAAAAGTAAGCGACATGTAGCAGGTTGTCACCTCAGATGTAGGCTTGAGGTCAAATTGAGTGTTTGCAAGACTTAAATGCTTCGAGACAAGCAGACACGTCAATGGAGTCCAAATGATATGAATTGTTAAACATTTGGTGGTGTAATGAGGTTATGATGTATTATGTGGAATTGGGTTTAGTGAGAAGAAATGGTGAATTGGATGTGTTATATTTTATAGTCAGTGTTTCTAGATGTAAATGTATTAGTATTGTATTCACTGCTAACAACATCATGATGTTATGTCTGTTATCTGGGTAGTTTGGATGGACAGCTCTACACTATGCAAGTAATGGTGGTCATGTGTCTATTATGAAGAGATTGGTGGCAGCTGGTTGTGATAGACAAGTAAAAAACAAGGTGAGTGTATTTGTATGTGACAGTATTTGTGATTTGATTTTGCCAATTGAGAAATGATGTAAATGAGTGTTACATTAGCGACACTGTGTTGATTAAGATAGACTGTTTTGTGGTGTATGGGAATTGGTGTAGTTTTGAGGTTGGGGTAATTGTCACTTTGTTGATGGAGTTGAGTAAAAATATTTTGAACAAAGGCTGTCAACTGGAAGGACATTGTGTATAGATACTATGAATTATGTGCATACAGTTTGATGCAGTCTGTCAGCCAACGTCCCGTAGAACCTCGCTTTTATTTTCTAACGCGCCGGTCTGCACCCCCGCATATAGCTCCACGTGCTCCGCCACGATGAAATACGCATTTTATTGCAATACATAAGATTAAGACTCTTCGGCGGTCCCGGAAGACATGTGTTACATAGTATGACATACGGGGTCGTTGTTCGAACACCTGTGAAGTCAACAGCGCGATTTGAGACCTTGTTTGGGGAGGGGAAAGTTGCGTGGTGAACGCCATGCTAAGCCGGAAGTGGCAACTCAACTACGCACTGCAACACCGTTGAGTCGACACACCGCTAGACGCCTTTCTCACTAGAAGCTTGTCTACCGTGCTATCATCGTACGGTGTTGTCAGAAAACTAGACTCTTTGAGACGGCTGTGTGCTCATATCTAGGAATGCCACTTGTTGTAATCACCTTGCATTACCACTGATGCTAATGCCAGAATCGGCAGTGACTGTAAATGTAAGGCTACTGTACACTGTACAACTTGTCAAACTACTTGCTAGCGTATTCTACTGTTTAGGTTCTGGCTAATTAAATATTGATCTGTTTTGAAAAGAATCGTCTTATGTAATACACAATGCATGTCTATCACAGCAACAGACTAGACTACTGAACGTGTCTAGTACAGTATATATTGACTGTGCAACAATTAGTCAACTAATAAATTAATTTAATAACTATCTATCAATAATAAACTGCAGTTACATGCCTTTATTTAATATTATTGGAAAATTGATCTCATTTGCATATACTTGTAGTACACGTACTCACTATTCCTCTAGTAAGAGTCTCTCTGATGAATTTATGGTCGCGTGATAGTGATATTTTGATAACAATTAATGCTATCATATTTGTGACACAAGCAAGACTTTGGGTTGATTTGATTTCAAGAGCAGCCACTACCCACTGTTTCAACTCTTCTTTTAATTTTCTGGATCTTTGCAGTGGTGCCACATCTAGCACAAGACTGGCAATCTCTTCCAGGATGAACAGTTTCTCCACTTTTTCTCTTCCTCATATTAGATGCATATGCAGAGTAGGTATTATAATGCATGAACAAACAGTTCAGCCTCTACACCTCTTCAACATCAATTCCCTTGGCTACTTATGACTCCTTATATTATCAAAACACTTACAACTATCAGCAAACTCGAAAATCAATTTGATAAAGTTACAGAAGAACAGAACAAGAGAACACTAGAAACTCATATTACAAAGAAGTAAAGGAATACCGTAACTTGTTGAAAACAGCACTCAGCGCAGAGAAATCTCAACAGAGTAGCGATATCCCACCATATAAGACTGCTGAGGCGCAGAACCGTGGTTTCTACTTGACGATTCTTACTCCCATTACTGCACAGTGCGTCAAGTTTGGGGTCAGAAACCTCCCGTGTTTGTAGATGCACACCAGATTTTAGATTGCAGTAAAACGCGATCACATGCCCTCTTTACAATTTACTAGGTTGTTGGTGAAAAAACGCTAAGAGACGGCAGTGTGCTCAAAAACTAGTGAGACGCTGCCATGTGATTAGTCGCAAATACGCCAGTCTATCGTCAGTTTTATTGGATAAGACTTAGCCAATATGTTGTCCTTTACGTGCACATCTTCTACAGACAGTGATCTTCGTCATAGTGCCCTTTCCAGTAGATTTCCAAATGCAACCACGCCTAAAAAGGCGGAAAGCTCCCGGATATAAAAAAATAAATTCTAGCCTCGCCCCCGCAAAACCAAGCCTTAGCTGACGGACTGGATGGTCATGATTGAAACATCACGTGGAGAAACAATGTTCAATGATTAGTCTTGCGCTTTCAGTTAAACTTCTGTGGTAGACTTGAGTATTCATTCATAAAACTGTGCATGCAACGTCCACGCTTTTGCATATTCAAGCAACTTGAGATGCTGTCCTGGTGAAATGTTTGGCATGATAGATAATGAAAGCAAAACATCCATTACTAAGCACAGTCCCTTGTCAATGGAAGTGACACTGTTAACCACACATTGATGCCTCTTGAGTCGTTTTTAAATATGTAAGCAACAGCTATGTGGCCTGATTTCATTTTAGACAAAGAAGCTGTCCACAGTGTGTGTCAGACGTTGTCCTAAATCTGTACTAGCTGCACTCCAGAAAGGTTGCTATTGCTTATACAGTGTAGACACATTCTGCAGTATGTCCATGTTCAATTGTCAAGTGTGTGGAGATCATAAGTCACAAGATAATAAGAGTGCTTTGCAGATGTGTGAATCAATGCATAGATTCTTATTCTACAAAACAGCTTAGGGACTGTTATGTCTGGTGTGACAGTGGAGAGTCATGAGGGGAAAGGGGGTCACATAGCAGTGACTTGACTGGATATGTATGTACTCCTGGATATGTATGTACAGTACTCGATGCTTTTTGGTGTTCAAAGTGACCACAGACAGTCTAGAGGCAGATATATTTGGGAGATCCTGCAACTGACGTCATTGAAACAAGATGATGTGTGCATACTGATATGGTCTTTAGTGAACGTCAAAAACCAAATTTGGTATTTAAATCACACATTATCTGTGAAAGAGCAATACACCGACACTTCACCAGACCCTTTCTTGCCTGGAACTTTGACCTGATGGGAGGAGAGGGTTTGGCTACGCGAGGCTATTGATGACGTATTTTTCTAGCCCTGAATTGTGTCTGTTGTATATGTGTGTTTGATGCAGTGCAGTTAGTATTGTACTGATAAATGTTCTTCTAACATTGTGTGTCAACTACAGCATGGATGGACAGCTCTACACATTGCTTGTAATGTTGATGTTGTTGATTATCTGTTGAGTATTGGTCTCAACATTGAAGATCATGATAAGGTTTTACTGTTAACATTACTTTTGCTGACTTGTAGTTATTGTTTCAAATTGTTTAGGATGGCTACACATCATTTCTCAGGGCATGTAGTGATGGTCGTTTACTTGTAGTACAACGTCTCATTGAATCAAAGTGCAACAAAGCAGCAACAACTAATGTAAGTTTGTTTGTATGTAACATATTTTGTGATGACATTTGAACTGTTGTTTGTACAAGGGAGGATTGGCAAGGGCCTGTGATGGTAGGAAGTGTGTGTGTAACATGATTGCACTTCAGGTTTAGTTTCGTCACAGTGTGCAGTGCTTTTTGCACGTGAGGTGGCAGGAGAGTACATGAGAGGGCGGAGAGAGTGGTTATTGGGTCTTTGCTATTTTATTTGAGTTCAGAATTAGGCGTGAAGACTTGCTTTGTTATTACCCTAGCAGAGTCTCACAGTCATTAGCTCTAAATATCTACTTACAGTGATTTGAGAAGCATGCAGTTGATGTAATGCTTGGTGATTACAAACCCGTGTCTGATCAAACACATGTATTCTACGACAAGCAGTCTGCTTACACTTAGAAAGTCTCTGTCTTCATACAAGTGCAGAATTTGATGCAGCAATTCTAAACTAAGATGCCACAAACACAGCTGAACAGGAACTGCACCTGAAGCTTCATCATCGTTCATGGTATTGTGGAAACTGGCGGCCTCCTGCATTTCATATTATGCATTTCTTGGCGGCAATCTCTTACTTTGGCCACTTGTCTGAAGCGACAAAGACTGAAATCACTGAAATGTATGCAAAGACTTTACCTTAATTGAGATTCAAGAGGGAAGGTAGTCAAAGAATCACTATCATGTCACTTTGCCGCCAAGAGGGCACATCTGACTGCAAGCAAGCTCTGAAGCAAGTTGACTGATCTCCAACACTGATTAGAAGAGCTTGCACCCTACCATCTCACAAGCTATAAATACATAATTTACTTAGGTCATTAATTAACTCTTACATCTGCAGTTGCAATAACGTTGTTTTTGCTGGGTTTGTATTAGCATTCTCATCACTGATTAACTGTCTTTGTCAGACCAGGAGTTTTGATTTGAGTGGTTGGAATTGAGTGAAGAATGGACCTCCTTTTCTGAACTAGCGCAGCAGTGCCCAGATTGCTTATTCTCCTCGCCCTTTCATTCCCCTGCCACTTCACGTGCAAAAAGTAGTCTTACGACGAGGCTAAGGTAGCTTGCACATTGATTCCAACATTAGTTTTTGTTTCTAATCGTAGTTGTAGGTTGTAATGCAAGTAAACACTGCATTGATCTGATCTTGACATCACTTATAAGACATGTTTAATCCTGATTTCAGACAAGCCAATTTAGGTTACCAAAGTTCATAGGATTCCAGAACATGAATATAGATAAGCAGGTTCGAATAATGTGTTTGAATCTGGTCGCCAGTTTGGTCACGTAGAGGAACGGTTGGTCGCCAAACTTTCACTAGTTTGTAGGTCAGAGATTCCAGAAGTAAACAAGTCATTAATATCACTGCTGAGACCCTTTCCCAGATTATCATGTTTGACATTAAATTAAGACGTAACTAGGAATTTGCAGTAACGTTGGATGAACATTGTAGATAGCAAGTAAACACATTAATCTACAGTATTATGCTTGGGTTTCTTTCTATGTAATACTATGAGTATTCATATTTTATCTTAACTTTCAACTAATTGTATTGCTACAACCAAACAAAAATGTGGTTTGTCATCACATTGACATCCTGGCAATCCATCCAATAAGACATGAGCAATTTGGTTGAGTAGATAAGAGCATTTCTTCTCTTATGACTCAGTGCCACTATTGCTGTGCTGTTAAGAACAGTACTTTTGGCTACTGCATGTACCCCACCTGTTCTATGGCTAGCTGTGCTAATCTCTGGAACACAAGTGATAAACTTTTGTTATTGTAGTACTTCAGTAGCGTGTGGCATCATTCAACATCTAGATTTCAGAACTGGACATGCAAAAACTTTTGTCTGAACGGACTTTCCTAGTAGCACTAGGAGACGTACGAGCTTTTGGACATACCTGGTAGTTCTTCTGATAGAGAGACACTCATGCAGCTTGCTGTGGAAAAAGCTGTTTGTTTTGCCACTTCCAACGTCCGCCATTTGCATAGATCTACGTAATAGTTTTCATTTGTCTCAATTCAAGATGGTCAGAGTCTTGGTTCTTTTGAACAGTGTAGGAAATGATCTAAATAGGCAGTTGCCGTCACCTTCAACTACGATTGACTGCAGATTTCGTGTTTCATTTGGGAGAAGCTTGTGCATAATGGTGTCTCATTGATGATAGAGCTGTTGACTTGGATTTGCTGGTGTATGGTGTGAACAATAGGAGTTACCGCGATTGTTTGAAAAATTCAACGCGCCTGCAGGTCTTTATAGTTGAGTTTGTCTAGAGCTGATGGCAGAGACCAATGAGATCGGTACAGGCAGTAAAGTCCATAAAAATGATGGTCAACCAGAGAATAGCAACAACTTGCAGTAGATTGCAATGTGATACGTTGTTACGTGATATGTACGAAGGTGCATGCTAAGTAAGACGGCCTACTTCACAGTGTGCCACTAAATGGTAGACTCACAAAGTGACAAAATATTGTAACTGAAAGCATATTTGCTGAGCAGGTGGTTTGCATCCAAGAGCCGCTGCCACAAACAACTAACAACTACCAAATATTTCTAGTTGCCAATTGGTGACCACACCGCTCGTTTAGTCGGCAACCACCTAGAAGTGGTCGCCATATGGCGACTTGGCGACCGGATTTTTCTAACTTTGACTGATAAGACTTTTAATTATTTAATGTAGAACTCAATTGGTGATACAATCTTTTTTACACAAACTGCACTGATCAAGCCACTCATGCACACGCTGGATTTCTGTTTATAGTAAAATTGTTGAGTAAACAAAGTATTTTTCGTCTTATGTTGATCCTAGTGGGTTGTTGGAACTAGCAAACTGTCTTTCTGAGTACCAACTCATTTATCATTTCTTTTTATTTGTATCAACAACAATATTTTTGAATTGACTTATTCAAAAGTTTGTTTATTGTTCAAATGTTAATTGGTTCTAATGCAATGTGTCTGTTGTATATGTTTGTGTGTCTGTTGTATATGACAGCAAGCAGTTGCTGCTGCTTGATAATAGTCTGTGTGTTGGAGCAGTATGACTGCATGCCATTTTAGTATCATTGTAAATTTCTGGTTTTGACTGGTTTTTGTGTGTCATGTAAATTGTTTATTGTTTAGGATGGATCAACTGCATTACATCTGATCTGTTCATGCTATGTTGTTACGAATGACCATTTATCAATTGTCAAGCTGTTGACATCATTGACAGTTGATGTGTCAGCTAAGAACAATGTATGTAGACACTTGTTGTATTTGGTTTGAAGTATTTTGTGCTAATTTGATTTAGTTGTTCTTTGAGCTCTAATGAAGATAATAAGAGATATGGCAGATGTGAGCAGTTAGTATTCAGTGTTCTTCCCAGGAATTTTTGGGCAGCTCGCAAAACAACTCATTGTCCAGTGGCTTGTCTACTTTTACCAATGTATTCAGTGTAGTCCAACTTCTCAATCTGGATATCCTGAATAACTTGTACAAGGCCCTAGGAACACACCTAGACAGATCGTGTTAGAGCTCATTGCCTTGGTTGTTTTTTGTGTGCATTCCAGATTAGGTTTCACCTGACTGATTAAAGAACAGTATTAACCAATAAACAACTGAGGATAGAAAGACATCTCACTGACCGATCTCCATGTGTAGCTAACAGATAATTAATAATTGGTAAATTCTTGAGAAAGCTCGTTCTTACCTAACCCACTTTTGGGGAGGAGTTAGATGGAAGCTCTGGAGTGTTAAACTGTGAGCAAATATGAGCCAGGTTATTCTGTCTTACGGTGACATTTGTAGACATTGTCCATCTGACTGGAATCGACGGATAAGATCAGACTCAAACCTCACTGTCTCAAATTTCAGCTGCATTTTCACTTTCTTGTGCCCTGCCAACCGGGCAAAGAACAGTGTCAGCCGGCAGTTTGCTGGCTTGGCCGGCTCTGTGTTGAACCCTGTTATTGTATGGTTAAATGTTTATGGGTCAGTGATGAGAACAAGAAATGAAGACTATGATGATAATATATGAATGTCGTGTGACATTTTATCTCAACTGAATGGAAATGGGAGAATATTTATTGAAAGCATACACTGATAATGGTCTTGTTTGAAGTGCTGATTATAATGTTGATCTACATTTAGAGTAATTAAATTATTTTTATGGGTCAGTGACATGACTGCATAGGATATGGATATGCGGTGGTTGGAAATGATGAGTGACAGAGTGGTGAGCATTGATTTAGTGAATGTGTGATTAGTAATACAGCTAGTTTGTTTGTTACTGTGTGAACAACAAATAAAGAAAGCTGGATTACAGTAAATGTGTATTAGCATTAAATTTGTAAATAATTTATGTTGTTTAATGAACATGTATGTATATATACATACTAGTAAGGTATGAGGTGTCGCTGTTTATTGTGCCAATAACAAACACTGTGCTTTTATTGGACAGGCTGGCAAAACTGCAATTCAAGTAGGAGACGAAACGACGTTGCTGTCATATTGGGAAACGTTGCTGTCAGGTTGGGACAGTAGCGAAAGAACTCGTTTTGCTATTCTTTCCCATCTGGAGAAGTGTATTAAGAAAGTGTGATCTGATTGTTGTGTAGTGTAAATTTGTGTATTAACTATTTCTTGTTTATGTGTGATGTTAGCGTGCTGTTGCAGCTGTAAATCCATCACCAGATGTTGTAGAAAGTGCAAACATTGATGTTCAACTTCCCAGTAAGTGAGACAATTGTATGCGTTATGACAATGTCACACAATAGACAATACTGTATATGTAAACACCTTTTGTCATGTATAATGATTTTTCCTATCCCTTGAAGTAACAGCATACTAATGTTAGAAGAGGTGATTATTTTCATTATCACACAAGTTCATCTCACCTAATATTCTTCCAGTAGATTGTCAGTATTTATTTTCATCATATTTGCAACTCACAACAGAGCTATCCAACTGACCAGCAGAAATTTGTTTAGTTTTTATTGATTTATTTATTGATATCTAAATTAATATCTGAATGTTGTATTGGCTTTTCTTTGTATGGAAAGTCATACTGCATGTGTTCATTTTTTACAATACCGTACAAGATGAAACATTGGCGGGAATTTATATTTGCAGTTTGCTAAGAAATTGACGGACAAAGCATATTGGCAAATTTTATTTTGGTCGTCGGCATAGTTGTTTGATAACTGATGTACGTCTTAGATAAGTGGTCATTGAGTTTGTGATTGACAGCTGTGTTTGTGGCTCACATTTCCCTAACTTACTGGTCTCCAACTACTGCATAGTGATGAAAAACTGCTGTGTCAGTGCAAAGAACGTAACCCGCGTGAACGTGACAGTCCAGCTTCATCCATAGCCTCATGGCCTCATTCATATGCACAACAGACGCCAAGCAAGGACTCATCGGCGTGACGTACCACTTGATATGATGCCTGGTCCACGTGGGCGATGACGTCAACATATCCGGGTGGCCAAATTAATGGCAGATTTTATATTGGCGGTCGCTGAAAAATCTGCCAACATAATTTTGCTGCCAATATTTCATCTTATACGGTAGTTTTCGTCTATTGTGACCTTATAATTTGAGTTGATGCTGTTTTGGTCAGTGAGTAAAGCCTGATATGGTAAAGCAGTTACGAGGGAGTATCAGGAGTTAATCCTCATCTCATCACTTGCAGGAACTGGGTAACGGGAATGTCCGAAACAGTGGCCAGCCTAAAGACTGCCCACTGGCAATTTTTTGAAAATTGTACTTATTTACAGCCCATGGGCCGCTAATGAGAATCAAGATTGTGGTGTGCGATTCAACATCGGTGCCCAAAGTTGGTCAATATTCTGAGACTGTATTAGTAACATGTGTTACCATACTATAGTGCACATACAGGTTTAGCAACCAGGCAGCAGTCTTGCACTGTGGATAATTCGATTAACGAAGGAACCTCTAATAAATATCTGACAAGAAGCTTGGAGGGCCGTAAGGTCTGGTCGCACTCGTAAAGGAGCACTGTCCCGATTGCCCTCATTCTCCAGAATGTCGCACTCACTTGAAAATAGATCATTTTTCAAGTTTAGTAAATATAGAAAGTTTAAGTAAAAGTTTATGTTAGGCAGCTGTAAAGCAAGAATATGCGAAGTGTATATTAGGTAGGCTATAATGAAGACGATTGAGTCTCGTTTGCCCTGATACCGAGTGTTTTGTGCCAAGTCACATGACCTAGATGTTTAAGTAAGTAAGTTGTAGGAAACCTTGCAAGATATGGCGAAGCCATGATGGTGCAAGAAAAGTATCTGGACAACATTACGTGCCATTAAAAAACGAGAAGTGCATCTAATAAGTGAAGATACTCTCAGAAGGCTGATTGACATGAAAAGACAGATGCAAATGTAGACTTACAGCTTGGTGATCGACTTCATACTGAATGACATTTCTAGGTAATCATTTTAGCCTCAATCTATCACCAGTGTTCTAGTACATGTCTAGACACGATCAGATGTAGTCACTTTGACTGTCGTGCTGCCGTATCTAGTCAGCGTCATTTAGACCTAATCACCTGGTTGCTATCCTAGTCTGTTTATACAAAAACTAAACTTGATTCGTCTTTCAAGTGAAGCTAGGAAGCATGTTAGCTAATCTGAAATGTGCGAACAGAGTGATGTAATCCTACAAGTGCAAGGCTTGGGTGTGGCAGCAAGCATGCGTATAAATCTGGACAGTGCTCCTTTAGCTTTATAGAGACTAAGTATATATGCAGGACGTTGCAAGATGCGCCTCACACTTGCCTACTCTGTGGTGCTCAAGTCAATCTGCCAATTTGCAGAGTTTCCTACGAACCACCCGGACGCTTATTTGAGAACAGATATTCTTCCATAAAAATCCCATATTCCATATTGCTGCCTTGGCCGCTTTTTTTTTAGAATTTCCAGGTAGTTATGGAATGCTGGCATACTGTTTCAATGTTTTGTTTGCATTTCTTCAAATCACATTCAACTGTGTAGTTGCATATTTTAGTGATACTAGTTGGCTTTTAGTTATCTATTGGAATCTAATTGATGCATGCGTGTATATTATGGCTGTTGTGCATTTACTATTGTAATTAACTGTTGTCATCACTTTTCATAGGTGCTATTGATCGTCTGGGTCCGTCTGTGAAATCTGATTACGAAAATGCTTTGAAAAAGGGAGAGTTACCAATACTACGAGGAAACATCGATATGTTTGGTGAAGAAGATGCCGGCAAGTCTTCTCTTGGAGATTCTTATTTGGACGAGCCGTTTATTGATAAGAGGGAAAGCACGAGAGGAGCACACGTGAAAGTGATGAGAATTGGAGGTGGTTCGAACACGGACTGGAAGGAACTGAAACCAGAAGACAAAGAACAGATCATTGATCAAGTTTTGGTCAGAGGCTATCATGAGTATGTTGAAAAGTGCCGAGAAGGGGCAGCAGACAGTAGAGGAGAAGTAACACAAGACGACGAGGGAGATTCTGTCATCGAGCAGACAAGTCAACCAGCCGAACAACATGCGGCGAGTAGTAGCAACACTGTTGCTTTAACAACAGAGAGACAGACAACCAGACGAGAAGGCAGCATCACAGTATTGAAGAAGTCGCTACACGATTTTCTGTTCTCCACAGAACTAACTGAGGTACAAGCAGCATTTGCAGATCTACTGCGTCGTGACAAGGCTGAATTAGAGAAAAGTAAAATGATGATGTTGATCACATTGTGTGATCGTGGCGGTCAAGAGCGGTTTCTGATGACGCACGCAGCACTGATGGCAGACAGCAGTGACTACAGTGCAACCGCTTACATGATAGTGATGGATGGAACAAAGAGTCTTGCAGATCCCATACCTCAATGCTTGTTCCGACCCGAACAAGGAAGCGAACAGTCGGTGATGGAACGGTTTGGTCCTAAGACGAGACGTGAGCTGTTGGCTTACCACTTGAATTGCATCAAGATGGCTCATCCATCAATGAGTGAGGGTCCTTTTCTCGGTCAGGACTATGTGAAGCGAGCACCAGTCACATTTGCAGTGTCCACTCGAGAAGACGAAACAAAGAACATGGATCCAAAATTTTTAGAAGAACAAGAAGAAATACTGCAAGATGTTGTACAGAGGAACGAGTTTGGTGAGCACATGGTGTTGGCAGAGAAAAATCCGAATAAACTGACTTTTCGTGTTGACAACACACGGTCGGGCACCAAGAATCCTGATCCGGTGGTGATGAAGGTGAAGGAGATATTTGTAGCAATGGTACAGTCACTGTGGAGTCAACGACAGGCTATTCCTTTGCCGTGGGCAGTTCTGGATAAATTGTTGGGCCGGGTGTCTCAACTAGCAGGCAACGAAGGCAAAATACTCGACATCGATGAAGTGTGCGAGTTGGCTCGAAAATTCTGTGATATTTTAACAGTTGGAGAATGTCGATCGGCACTGAAATATTTGTCGAGTTTGAGCACGATTGCATTCTATTCGAATGTAAGTGAGTTAGAAAGAAAGGTTTTCACTGATCTACAATGGCTGGTCAATGTCCTCACTATCTTTGTTACTATCCTCGAGAAATGTAACCTGCCACCAGATCTCTGGAAAGATCTGAAGAAATTGAAGGAAGAAGGAATGATGTCGTGGTCATTGGCTCACTATCTGCTGCTGCAGAAAGGTGTCAGTGAAAGTCAGTTTGAGTCCATTCTGCAAGTTTTGCATTTATTCGACATCATTTGTCCTATGATCACATCACCAGAGATGCTGAAGGCTGTTCTGAAGGTTGGACAGTCATTCTTTGTTCCTTGCTTGCTGGAACAGAGATATGATGACAAGTTGGCATGGCAACAGATGACCATCTCCACTTTCTGTCCTCCATCTCTCATCTTTCGTCCCGAAGGATTTGATGCGACTCCCGAGCCGATCTACTTTCGCATGGTGTCTCGTTGTGCCAGTGAATATGCCCATCGTCCCATGCTGAAAAGAGGTTGTGCTGTCTTCCACGTGAATGATGATCTTGAGCTCGATCTGGAACTGGTTTATCATAAACTGCGTTACATTATTGCTACTGTCTACTTTCCAGATGATGAAATTTCGATGAATAAGCTGAAGCAACAATGTAGCATTACTCGTCAGTTTCTTATTCGTCAGCTAAATGAGGTCAAGAAAAGAGGATTGGATGGCATCAAATTTACTGTTTGCGTTAAACCTTCACCAACTGAAGCCGAAGTAGCTGATTTAATAGATGACGATTGTCTGGTGTGCATTGATGAATATCCACAACGAAGAAGTTTGATAAACCGGAAGAATGAGCGTGTGGCACGAAAGCAGTTTCCTACCTTGGATCTCTGGTTTAATGACGCAGAGAAAGTCACTGGTAAGTGTGATTATTTTGTGATCATTGATTGTTATTATATCGCTGATATGATGTTACAGATGGTGCAATTGGACGTGATGCAAGACAACAAGACGAGCCACAGACAAGTGAGTAGTTTTGCTGTTGTGTTTTGTTGTGTGAGATCTCGTTTGTGTCATTGTTTGTTTAGCTAAGAAGTAATTGTGTATACAAATATCTCTTACTTATATGATGTTGACTTGATGTGTGGTTATACAATTAATGTAATGTGTTTGTGTATACGACATTCGCTTGATTTTGATACAGTGAGAGATGCTGTTGTTAAATACGGCTGTAACCAGTGGTACGAGATTGGACTCAATTTGGAACTAAATGGCAATGAGATCATAGATAAAACTCATGTAATACCTACTTCCACTGGCAAGTTATTAGCTGTCATCGAGGCAAAAAGGGTGAAAGATGGAAAAGTGAAAACAGCGGAGGACTTGTTGAGGGCATGTTATTGCATACCCACACCAATTGGGAAACAAGTCACAGACGAATTGAAGAAAGGTGAGATTTTATGTGAACGTGAATGAGTGGCTTGACTTTGACAAACTTTGCTGTCATTATTTAGAGAGAAAAAGGTAGGCGAGTAGCAACAGGAGGCAATGATGGCAGTGAACACTACTGCAGTAGTATTGTTGATATCACTATGGTATATTGGACATTTATATTTATCAAAAGAAAATGTTGTGAATGTTTCTGTTGCATTTTATTATGAAATACAATTGATTGTTTGAATGGTGTGTATATGATATCACTGCATGTGTCTGTGTAAATCACTGATTCGAATATGTTTACAACCAGAATTTACAATCGACAGAGGCCACCAGTGAGACAAACATCCGTAATATAGCACAAACCAAACATACTTAAAAACAATATCAAACATAAAGTGCACAAAAAGTTAGACTCTAAAGTTCATCATCAATAACGTTCAACCAACATGGCGTGTCCCTGCAAGTAAGTCATCATACAAAATGAAGTCGTGACTCTCTGTGAAATCTCTTAGATGCTTACGTGTCCTCCAGCAGCACAAGCAGCGACGAGTGCTAACTTGTCGTCTTCTTTTCGTAGTCGGTGAGCTGCTGTTCTCACCAGACGAACGCCAGTGGCTCCGAACGGATGTCCAATAGACAGAGACCCGCCCCAGAGATTCATCTTTTCAACAGGCAACAACCCAAGCTAAGCCCCAATAAAAGACAACAAATTAATAATATAAAATAATTACAAAATATATTAATTAATTGTAAGTAAACATTAATTATAGCAATTTCATATAAAATAAATTAGTTGATATTAACCTTCTTTCTAGACATGTGAGTCTGACAAAACCAGTCGGAGTCCATGGCCTTCATGTTAGCTAAGAGCTGGCCCTAAACAAATATGTTGTGAAAAAGTGTGAGTGTGTAAGACGTGTGAGAGATCGGTGTGAGTGCTCACTACAAATGCTTCATGATATTCGAACACGTCGATGTCGTTCAGCGTTAGCTGTTTCTTGTCGAGCAGCTTGGGAGTGGCATATGCCGGGCTGTTGGACATTACGCAGTCGAATTGAAAGTATGAAGTTACGTACAATGTGCAGATTACCCGAGTAATAATTGATCTTTGGGATCTTGTGCAACATACACAAAGTCTCTGATTGATGGGCATCAATTAGCAACTCAAAAGTTGTTGAAAATGTTTCACAAAAATTTGAAACTGACACATGAACATGTAGACAGACCGATTCACAGACTGATGGAAAAACAAACAGACACAAATTTATAAACAAATGTAACGGTATAGTAACAGTATGTACGGTACAACCACGAGGTGGTCAGAACACTCTAACAACTCTACTCGCTACGCATGCGTATCTCTACGTCATTAATTAAAAGTACATTGTCATTTCGCTACACTGCCTCCCTTCAAGTAGTAACTCGTCTCGAGTTTACTTATACAATTTAGGTCATAGTCTTTTGCCCAGAATGGACGGCGTACCTCTTCCTGTTCCCTTGTTGACCTCGTTGAAGGTCTGCAGTCAGTGTTCGGTGTCAGCGGTCCGTAAGGTGTTGTGGCAGGAATGTCGGTGTCACTCAACGTCGGTCTGCTGGAAGCCGGTGTCTTCGCAGTCTCCTTCGCTGATTCTCAAGAGTTTCTCAGAGGAGGGGCCAGGACCTGCCTTCACTTGCACGCGAATTTCGAATTCTCTAGAACGGCGCATATTAGACTGACCATTCCCGACAAGAAACTGCGCGTGACTTTCCAGTTTCTGCTGCCCAGATGTACATTTCTGAACGGGAATAATCTAACCTGCCCTTGCGGAGAACGGGTCAGTGAGATAGTTATCCATAATAGCGCACGTCAGTGACGGTCGAAATGTTTTTGGCGCCAAGCGTAACCGGAATTGGAGGGCAGCATCTAAGCAAACCGTACTCTGCCATCTCATACCGAGAAGGCTACGATCGCCTGGATGCACGGGAATGATGCGATACGCACTCTGAACGTCTATATGGTTAACATTGCACCCACGTGCCCAGATCGAGTACTCTCCTCGACTAATTAACTGCCGTTGCCCTTGGGTCAGTTCAGAATCGGCTCTCCGCATGAGCTCTATATTATCTGGCAGGAGCTCCGCGAAGTTAATAAATTCCAACGAATGTATTCGTTTGACCAATTTTGCCAGAATAAGTGGGAAGATCTCCGCTAGCGAGAACCAGTCGGGCTGCTTGCAAAGCAATCGGCGGTCTCCCGACATGGTCGGGTCTTCATCTGCTCGGGCCTGCTTTAGGTCGCCGACTGCCACATGAGCCAAATCGTTCGGGTTCGGTAACTCGCCCAAATCTAGAAAGGACAGACGTTCAACTCTGAGAAGCCTCGCAGCGGCCTCTTCATGCGCCAATCACATCATTGCATCATACGCCATAAATTACGACCCAGCGCAACATGATAGCGATACGCTCTCTGAACTCTGGCTAACTGATTTTGAAGCACCATGCAACACGAGGGGCGTGCCCATTAACTGTATTGTCTTACATACACTCAGCCCATTGCCGTTGCGGCCAAGCCTTCTGGAAAGACAGGCTTGCCAGCAGCTTTTCACTGCGCCAACCGCATCATTGCATCATACACCGTGCGGTGCGACCCTATGCACTAACCTAACTGCAACACGCTTACTGGGCTGCGACCCCACTAACACTAATTAACATCTAGCAACGAGGGGCTGCATACGGTCCCAATAGCCATATTATCCACAGGCAATCAGTTAGTGGTCGTTGCGTCCGCTCTCTCTTCTAGAAACGACAGGGTTTTATAAACTTGAGACGCCGAGCAGTAGCTCCCGACTGTCATGCACCCCAGTGATGTTTCCTAAACCATAGGTTGCACGTTTGCGACAAAGACAACGTGATTGCGGCAAGCCAACGACACGTTACGTGCTTGTGACATGCACCCGACCATTGTTAGAGCATCGTGCCGCCTCGCTATCGTGTACTCGATTGGCGGCTGCTGCGGCCACATCTTCCTTAGTTCACCACCTTGTTGCTCCATTCTCCATGACAGGCCATTCACCCATGTGATGTACGTTTCCCGGGCTGCTGCCCAACCGACGTTATTAATTACCTCGTACCGACTTGGCTACACTCAAAACTGCTGCTGCCAAGCAATGCCTTGCGTGTCATAGATGGTCTCTGGGCTGTGGTCCAACCACTGTTAACCAACCAATTAGGGCAAGGCTACGGCCCCACTACTGTTAGCTAGCAAATTTTTTTTTTGGGTCCACTTCACACACACATCCCGGATATATAGCCCGGATAATTTTAACTTGCACGTGCACGGTAGACCATTCTCACGTGCACGCATGCTGGATCATGCATGATTTAGTAGTTCGAAATGTGTTGTTACGCTGACAGATCGTGGGATTTTTCGCTTTCTCTGTGAGCAGTTACCACACTCAGTAAACAGCAGTGGCTAGTGAAAGGAGAGCCTCAGTATGGGGAATATTGGTTGCTACAAACTGTTTTCTTTGCAGAAATCGACTTTCTCGAGAAACAATTGACTCCAGAAAAGCTTTGCGTGATGCAGCTATCATACAAGACGGCAGAGGTTTGTACATTTTGCTAGTTAATTGATATTAGTTAATTAACTAATTATTAATTTATTAGAATACAGTATTTAGTAACATTAAAGCACAATTTATGTATTTATGGTAGTATTTTTAACCTTAAATGTGATTTAATAAATAGTAATTTATAATTTATATGTGTATATATACAGTAGTGGACAAATTATTTGCCAGGCAAGAAATTTCAAGGGTTTTCAGGATGTTTGTGTTTGAGTGGAAGCACAAAATATTAATAAAGCGACTTCTTGGTCAATGTTGGTCATGCAATGGGAAAATCAAGACTAATTGGTACAGAATTGAGTCTAAATCAGTTGGTTGTTGCAATTTAATTAAGATTATCGTTACAACCTAGTTAAAACAGATTAATTAAGTTTACATTACAACTTATCAAAGCATATTCAATGCAAACAATATTACAACCTTTGAAAACAAACTAACTTATCAATTTATGCTCATATCAGCACTTATTTCCATTCTGTAGTCGAGAATATGATGAAAAATCAACAACAAAACTACCCGGCAAATACTTTTGTCCACTACTGTATATACTAGTAACTATTGCAGAAGAACCTGTTTATTAATCATGTACTCTTCTGTTACTGCAATTAATTTGTTTGCATAAGAAATGTATGGCATACAGGCAGGATTAGAGGAAGTTGTTGATCCGGACAGTCTGTTGCCACAGAACAGTTTTTCGTTAGCCTAAAATACATAGAATCAATCCATGATCCATTTTAAAATAAAATTAAAACACACACAATGAAGATGCCTATTTCTCTAGTGGGTGCACAGTTTGCTGGACATAAAACTGGAATGACTTGTTCTGAACACTCATTCTGAACACTGTAATTACAATCTGTTTCTCTCTTTATATCAAGGAATATTAACATGAACAGTTTCCTCTACTCAAAAATCTTGTATCCTTGTACAGTTTAGATGGCATTAGGGGTATTTGTTTTCAAACTTATTGTCAGATTGTAGTTTCTCCTTGTTCTCTGGTGGATTCGTTTGGGGATAATGTTTCTGTTGAACGTGTTGGTTGTAGTTTCGGCTTTCATGAACAAACTTGGACGTCCTGCTGATGCTGGACGGGTAGAAAAGGACTTGAAGTGTCGTCTAGCTACAGCAGTAGGTTGCACTCGAATCTTTTTCTTTTGTTTTCTGACTCCCACCTCTTTACCAAACATATGTAGAGCAGAACGCAGTCGCTGCTGTGTACCAGGCGAGTGGATTCCTTTGTCTTGTAGTTTCCAATAATTAGAACAAAACCTTTCTACTGCAGCTATGAAGCTGTCTGTGACATGACTTTCATGCAGTCCGTCCTTGATATCTTTAGTGACCTGTAGTACTCTTTCAATGACGTCCCTTGACTTTTCATAGCTCCTCTGTTAATTGGTTGTGCTTGATCTCTTTTAAATGTATTACTAAAATCACTGTTGTCGTCAGCTGCAGTTGCTACTTCAGTTGTTTCACAGGAACAAGGAGCAATTTTTTCAAAGGAACGTTTGATATCTTTGTCAGACCAATTCATACTGATGGAAAGAGACTTTAGATGTTCTTCTTCTGCTTTTTGGTGGACACTACTGTAAAAGGAAATGGGTTGGCAGTGTTGTCCTAATGCCACTGCTGCAAAAAGCTGACGGCCTTGAAGCGAATACGTTGGGATAGTATTGGCACTGCTTTTGCGATACTTCATTGCTGCTGCAAATTGGTGTTTGCAAGGTTGACTTTGCATTCCGATGGGACAGGTGCACTCACCCAGTTGTAAGTCTACTACCACATTGTATTCTTATCTGACTGACTCACAACAGTGTAAACGTCTGGGTCATCTGATGCGACAATGTCGTCAGATGGAATGGTGTACGCTTTTACTCCTGTCACAGTAAATCTTGTAGAGACAAAATGATCTAATCTGTTTGTGGCAACAGATATTAAACATCGCTGGTAATAGAGTTTGCGAGTCTGTGTGAGAAGATTGAACATTTGTACCACATTCCAAGCTTTATTCCTTTGGAAAAGGATGTCTTTTATGATGCGTATGCTAGCCTCTGAATTATGGTTAGTATAGTTGCCTCGTGTGGGAAAGTTCTTTCGGAAACACACAGCCTATTCTTTCCTCTGTTGCCAGTAATCACCTAGTCTCTTTTGAATGTCTGAAAAGGGCTTTTGTCTACTTCACGTTTGATTTCAGTCAATGCTTGCTCACTTGGGGCATAAACAAGTTGTTTTGTTAGAGCCATACAGGTAATTCTGTCTGTACCACAGATACCAAAATTTGAGCTCCAAAGCCATCTTCATATACTTTGTAAAAAATCAAAGACACATAGGTGTAATTCCGCTTGAGGCCATGTACTCTTTAGAGCAATCTGTTTGCTTGCACAGTCATCTGTCAATAATGTTAGTGGTCCAAGATTTGGGCCTCTTCAAAAAAATGCACACTTGGGCAGTATGTGGCACAGTACTGTAAACCCTGCTGACAAGGTAACAGCATCTTCACTGAATGTCATAACTGCAGCAAGTGGTAGAGCTCCTATTGATGTGCCGCAGCTAAGTATGAACACAGCTGTGTTCAAGTTATCAAGACTGGCTGTTGAGTTACAAAAGACTAGCTTTGCACTTTGTGTGACCATTTCATGGACTCTGGCCATGAGAGGAGTGACTAGAGCTAAAAGGAAGGGCATGGCATCAGTCTTTCTGGTTTTTGGTTTAGGCTCATTCATGTTCATTGCAGCTGCTGCTTCATAAGGTTGAAGAAATACTTGCCCACCCTCTTTTTCATGTTCCTTGTTGTATTGTTGTACTTCCTCGAGCAGTCGCTCAAACATAGCCTCTCCATTTTCTGGTCCAGTGTTGTCTGATCGCCATTTTCTAAAGAGGCGTTGAATGTCTCGTACGTTTGGGGTTATGGCTCTGTCTGCAAGAGTGCTCTCAACTACTCGTGGATCACTTTTCAGTTGAATCTGGGTCAAGTATTCATGTTTTGCAGACGGAGCAGAGCTGCCAGACTCAAAGAGACTAATTCTTGCTTTTTCACACCTTCTGTGACTGGCCTAAAGCTGAGAGCATGGCCACCGTGGATTGGGTGGTATGTGATTGTTAAGGCAAGATATTCAGGGTGGTCTGAGGTTCTAGATGCCTCAGGTGGGTATACCCTAACTATTAAAGTGCTAGGACACATTGACTTTTTGTCTTGTGTGGAACAATGTATGGTGGTTTTCTTTAGTTTGCACTTCCTTTCTATGGACATTTGTTACAGAGTTTTCTGTTTGCTGTAATGATGACAATGACGAACAGTTTTAAAAAGGAGCCGCCATCCTTTTGCTTTGAAACCTGTAGTGATTCAATAGGTGGTTTTTGAAACCTCTTCAAAATGTGTAATTAACTGGACAGCTGCAGTTTCACAATTGGCACTTGTCCATGCTTCTAGAGTAAAGTTGCATGTTTCAGCTCCTAGGAAACTTTCCAATTCATGCTGACAATATGAGTCAACAAAATAGTTGTACCGCTGAGGGAGCAAGGGTATAATACTGGTAGGGAGGCCTGAATCAGATTTGCATTCTTGTTTGGCATCAAGTGGGTGCTCTAGATTGGCTTCACTGGTAGTTTGAAATTGTTGAAGTGTGTCTTTGCTTAAAGTGCATCTCTTGACATAAACTGACTGTTGTTCTACTACAGGCATGGAGGTTTCACTGACGTTGTCAGCTTTTGTACCCTGTGAATGACTCTCATTAGAAGTGCATCAGGTTACATTAGAAAGAAAGGATTCCTCTTGCCAGCTGAAACGGCCTTAGCGAGAGTGACTTTTTCTACCAACTTTGTTTGCTTTGTCAGGCATATAGCAGGAGGGCCAATCAGTAGTTGCTTTGCATGGTGAAATTGCTGAAGAGTTACATTTTCTCCTGAAACTTTGGTCTTGAAAATTTTACTCAGACTTAAGCAAAGGTTCTGGCGTTTAGGTTCCTTGAGATGGTGGCTTTGGATTTGCTGAGACTGCAAGTTTTCATCAGCTAATATGGACTTATCTATGGACTTATCTAGGATATTTGAAATTTTAATTTGATCAGAAAGCAGCCATACTGCTAAGGTATTCGTCAGGTAGTGAGTAGAAGGGCTTGGTTGAAGCAGGGTTCTCCCCAGGGCGTTTGAGTGTAGCGCTGCGCTATGCTTGAATTTCTACTTCACTCTCAGAGATCACTGATTTGAGATTGTCTAGATATGCTCCAGATACGGGATAGCAAGTGCATGTGAAGGAAACATAATCTTAATGATGTAATTTGCATGTTTAGAACCTGCTTACTAAGTAGGCGGCTTGAAGAAAGCCAATACTGAATAGGACCGCTGACTGACCACTTTGCAAAAATAGTTCCAGTCAGATTCCAACAGCTGTGCCACTTCAAAGTGCAAATTCTTTGCCATACAGAACAAGATGTGATGGCTACAATTGTGAAGAAAGAGAACCTTTCCTTAGTGTTTCCAAACATTTGTAACCTTGCAGCCATTGCCCAGCTAATCCCTGCTTCCACTGCTGACTGTGAGAGGGCTTTCTGAACTGAATAGGATAAAGACACCTCTGAGAAACCCCGTCTGAGCAACAAAATCACAGTGCAACTGCTGTTTATCTCTATTGAAGGTCCCTGTTTAGAAGACTTTGACTTTAACGCTGCATGTCTGGAGTGGGCTTCCAAGAGGAACAGATGCATTACAATATTGTAACAGAGTCAGCATAATTTCATTATACAGTGGACAGCTTGTAAGATTGACCACAGTTTTGCTTGTTACTCTCTAATGTAGCAGCAACCTTAGGGTATATACTCAGTCACTGTTTGAAGCAATGATTACGAATAAATAGTATGTCATTGTGTTTATGCATTCAATTGTGTCACAGTGTGTATCTAGCAAGCGTGCACTGCTACTTAGTAGACTAGTTAACAGGTTTGTCAATGCATGGTTACAAGTCACAGCAATATCTTGACTTCAACAGCTGTCCATGCTAAATTCGTCCAACTAATGGATTACTGATAGCTGACAGCCTGTACACAACAGCTACTATAGATGATTTTCAGCAGCAAGTCTAATATATATTGATAATAGATTAGTATTGCAATTGGGACTTTGTCGTGACGTCAGTGGATGGGCGTGGTCTTAGGGAGGGGCTAGTGCTACGCTTTCCTGAAATCCTGGGGAGAACCCTGGTTGAAGGTAAAGTTTGAGTTTTGCTTTGTCACATAGAAGGACAGCTGTGGTGAACAGATGTGTGCCCACAGATTCTCTGGAGAAAATGCTGCAACTGCCACAAAAACAAAGGCAATAACCCCACAAAGAGAAGAACATGTTTGTATTGGGAAATTTTGCAATGCCTTGATCATGCGTGTTTTCCATCTTTTCAAATGTCGGCCTATGCATAGGAATCAAATCATGAATATCCACTCTTTCACCTAAGGCAGTGCTTACATAGTCCAGTGTTTGTATTAGTTCTACCAACAATTTGGTAGGAACTGGCTATCCCAATGGGCCACCATAGAAGGAAACTTTGAATTCAAATCTAAAGCAACCGCTGTCCAATGATTCCCACTGATCAATGTATTTGATGCAACAGAAGATCCAGTTATGGCATCAATTTGTACGTTGACAATCAGGAATATAAGTCTAATCTTCTTTTTGTTGTTCAGAGCTAATGCTATGGATGTGTTCAACGTGAATTAGCAAACTTTGGATAGCACAAGGCAAAGACAATCTTGTGATGAGCAATTGAGAAGCGATGCCATACCTTCAAGCAGTGTATCAGGTAACCATCTGTCACATGCCAGTCTAGACATTTGGTAGCTACTGTAGTCACGTCACCAAATGCCACAGCAGAGGCTGGCTTGTCTGACAGAATTTGTTGAAATTGCTGTATCTTGCTCAAGTTCAAGAGTTCAAGATTCAAAGTGTCAGGAATGTGACAGACCTTGTTGAACCACTTGTCTTCTTGAATAACCTTTGGGAGGACACCACTTAGACAGGAGTATGGACATTAAATTAAGGAACAAACTCGTTCAACTCAAAGTATTTGTATTACTTTACTGCAGCTAGGTGGCAGAGTATTACTAATCGACATTTGTAGTTGTGAATTCAGTTAACATGACTAGTGGTGAGCTAATATAATTTGAGTATTCTGGACACGAACAAATTCTCATGCATATTGGTTAATATCTACACTGTCTAAACAAGATAGTGTAGGCACACTTTAAAAGAAGCATGCTTTAGCTATAGGTACTTAGCAAGGATGTGTGGTACATGTGATTACAAGTAACTACTACATGTAATGTACAACCTCATAATTAAATGGGACATGAAATGCTAACTAAAATCATCTAGTCACTTAGACAGAGCACTACAATGTGTAGAAAGAGATTTAAAAATTTACCTGAAGAATGAGATGCTTGATATTTTGCATTGTGCGTATAGGATGTGTGAAGAATATTGGAAGGTGGATCGGGGAATGACATGTTAAAGTACTCTCTAGCAAAATCTAGCGACTGCTGTGACATTTCTTACCAGATTTATGACGTTTGTTTACCAGTTTACAATGCTGTATACGCATAACTCAATCTTAACCAGTTATAGTCATTACCAGTTGGATATAACAGCGTACGCTCTAGATGTTAAAGAAAGACTCAAAGTAACATGATAATGTTTGTGCTTGTATATACGTAGTTCTATTTGTGGTCAATTTGAGCATGGTATAAGATACTGTGAATATGCATCATCAACTGCTCCATCTCATCATAGTAAAGAAACACCGCCCTTTGGTATTTATCAAGTTTTGAAACCAGAATTACTGTAACAGCTAGCCCTCATATATGGAGCCCTATCTGAGAAGACTCCCAATCTAACAGCCAGGGACACAATGAATGGCAGATCGCTCAAGTGAGCATTATAGATATAAATAGATACACCCACCATCATCATGTATGCAAATCTATTCAGAAATCACTTTCAGCATGGCTGGTCTCCCAAAAGATCCTGCAAATAATCTATCAAATGTACAAAGTACAGTAGCTAAAAGCACTACGAGTCAAAATGCAATGCAGCTATACAAACTTAGTTGCACTCATTTCTTCAGAAAATTGGTCACGGCAGCTCCTTGAAGAAAAGGCACTTTCTGTGTAACTCTGGAGAATCTCGAAAGATGAACTAAAAATTCAAACCTTCTTTGACTTACAAGTGCAGTACATACAACTGAAACATTGCATGCAAGTACCTTATCGAGATCCAGAAATGTTAATTAATCGAAACATAGGTGACTTATGCTTAAACCACACATGTAATTCGTCTTCTGGCAGGTGCAATAATGGAAGTTATCCAGGTTACTCATCTAGAATCTGCAACAACCAGAATAAAGAAGTTACGTTGACTCTATTTACAATATTGACTGTGTTAATTAATCAAAGAAAATATGAAATGTATTAAATCAATAAATATTAACTGCAATAATCAATCGACATTTACTATATAAATTTAATTAATAACATTGACTGTAGACATCAATCAAAACTTCCACCACTAAATATTACCTCACCACTACATATTAAGTGAATTTACAACAACAAATGTCCTGGATTGTTCATATTCCTTGATCTATAGAGAGGAACAGATTGCAGTTAGAGTTTTCAGAACGAGTGTTCAGAACAAGTTATTCCTGTTTTATGTTCAGCAAACTGTGCACCCACTAGAGAAATAAGCATCTTCATTGTGTGTGTTCTAATTTTATTGTTAAAATGGATCATGGATTGCTTCTATTTTAGGCTAATGAAAAACTGTGTTCTTTTGCAACAGACTGTCCATGGCGCAGATCAACAGCTTCCTGTAATCCTGCCTGTTTGCCATACATTTCTTATGTAAAACAAATTAATTGCAGTAACAGCAGAGTACACGATTAATTAAAAAACGGGTTCTTCTGCAATAGTTACTATATATATACATATATTTAGAAATACATATATTCTTACATAAACCCACCTACGTGGGTATCTAACACACATTATCCATATATATATATATATATATATATATATATATATATATATATATATATATATACACACACTTATAAATTATAAATTACTATTTATTAAATCACATTAAAGGTTCAAAAATACTACCATAAATACATAAATTGTGCTTTAATGTTACTAAATACTGTATTCTAATAAATTAACAATTAGTTAAATTAACTAATATCAATTAACTAGCAAACTGTACAAACTTCTGCCATCTTGTATAATAACTGCATCACGCAAAGCTTTTCTGGAGTCAATTGTTTCTCGAGAAAGTCGATTTCTGCAAAGAAAACGGTTTGTAGGAACCAACATTTCCCATATTGGGGCTCTCCCTTCACTAGCCACTGTTGCTTACTGAGTGTGGTAACTGCTCGCAGAGAAAGCGCAATTCCCACGATCTGTCAGCATAACACCTCACATTTCGAACTACTAGTCTCGCGCAGCCAGCCCCTCCCCCTTTTTGACATCCGTTGGCGGGAGACGATACTAATTACCAGATGAGTTCCCATCGGTTGGTCGCTTATCTCAATTAACAGATCATCGTTAAGTCTTTATGCCCCATGGAATGCAGGGGTCGGCAGAACCAAGACATCAAAGGAACCTTACCAGACCGTCTCCCGCCAACGGATGTCAAAAAGGGGGAGGGGCTGGCTGCGCGAGACTATCGAACTACTAGCCATTTGTGCACGTGAGAATGGTCTACCGTGCACGTGCAAGTTAAACTTATCCGGGCTATATATCCGGGATGTGTGTGTGAAGTGGACCCAAAAAAAAAATTTGCGAGAGAAGAAAGCAGTCTGGGGACACACGGCCGTTTCAACTATGCGAGGCCGCGCAACTTAGTTGTTGCGCATGCTCAGTTAAAAATGACCGGGTTTTGCTCAAGTGACGTGAATCGGCGTTTGCACACAGATACTGCAGAAAGCGTAGGCTGTCTTTTAGGGTATGACCACACAATCGGGTAGTGTCGCTATCTGAAGAAGATCTCTGGAAATCTCGAAGTCCTTTGTAGCATGTGAAACGACACATTTCTCGTCCTCCTGTTTTGCCGCGTTCTCCGGGTTTTGCGAGGACTTTCGCTGTAATCCAGTTATTTGTGCTTACAAGAATTCAGTTCGTGCGAGATCCTACCGATGTACGCCTCGCCGTAATGGAAGAATCGAGACCCAAAGATGGCGGAGTCAGGTTTGTTTGTTTGTTTTCATTCTTACTCACAGCGCATTCTACAGACCTCTACGGCTATCACAGATGCCAATTGTAGTTTCTGCCTTTCGCTTTTTGACTATTGGCCGATGCCGTGTGACCTGTGGCATGACCATCTCTACTGCAGTAATGCTAGTGGTGGGCTCTTGATGTGCTTCTTATAGCTGCTGGCACTGGAAACAGTCATACAAGGGAGACTGATGCAAATGTTGAATGGCACACTTCTTGCACATTAAATGGTTGCATTGGAGTTCAACTGGGATGTTGACAACTTTTCACACAGGGTGCACTTGAACGAGTCAAACAGGTACAGAACTGACTCAAATTGGTTGAAATGAGATAGTTGGATTGCTTGAATAAAGTCTTCTGAACATAGGGCTTCTGGTGCTACTGTTTCTATTTGTTGGATTAGGTCAGTCAATTTGATTGCTGACTGACCTGTGAGAACAAGTTGATTCTTTTTTCAATATTTGGGTGGTCTTCCTTCTTTCTTCTGTTGCTGACAACTACAGCAGGTGTTGCAGTTTTCTGAGTGTACCATCCACTCTCTGCAGAAAGGTACAAGAATAGAGGCTCCTTGCCTCTTTGTAAATCAATGCATCACTAGATGGCAGCAGACACAGAAATTGGTAGGATGCACAGAAACATTATCTGCTCCAACATCTATCTTGTACAACTGGAGAATCCTGTTTTTGTGGTCTAGACATTTGTACTGACATCCTCTCGATTGAACCTGGGGGCACATAACCTGCGAAGCTCTCGTACAGAAAGGATGTGATGTGCCATATCCATAGACTAGACTGACAACACTTGTATACTGGTTAACTGTTTCTGTATATGTCTTAAGTAGTGTATGGAGTAAGGAAAGGGCTTAAGAGAATGATGAGGTAAAGAACTGCTACACGTGTACCATTCAAATTCAAGGAACCAGTGTTGGTACACCATTAGCAAGTTTTTGTGGCAAAGTTTATTTTACCATAGATATGATTTTACTTACATCCCAAGTTGCTAAGAATAATATCTCTAGGCACGTGACCTAGGCCAGCTTGTCATATTCTAGTGCTATTTTAGTATAAAATGACCATGCTTCTGTTCTTGTGTCACCATAACTTATTTGTCCGCGTTCCCTGTCTCTGACGTTGATTAGGTCGTCGCTCGTACAAACCTGCAGTCGATCCTTGCAAATTAAGTTCTCCAGGAGACCATCTAGTCTTGTGTACATGTGTACGCTAGCCTGTCCTCGCGGTCAATTCCTTCATATGGCTTGCAGACGTGAGTGGCAGCATGTGTCTGTGTTTGCAATCGTCGGCTGTATGACGTGTTTCATACTGTTGTTCCCCAGCAGAGAGATTCGTGCATGTCGACGACAATGTCTCATGCATGATCTCCGTTCTTCTTGTTTTCTCATCGGTTGGCCGTTGCCCTGTGTTTGGATAAAGTAGCTGCACTTTTTGCATCGAGAAACAAAGTGGAAGCACCCTTGTAGACGAGTTCAGTCTCAGCTTTCCACATTTTCAGGCAGCTAGGAGCCAAGTCACGTGTCAAAAGACTCGCAACTGTATCGTTATTTCTATGAGGCGTACACAAAAGCCGAGCGACGGAGGCTGTGGTGTCTCACATGAGTCTTGTTTGCGATCATTGTTATATCTGCAAAAACCCGGAGATGTGAGATAACAGTGAAAACGACCTCTGTAGTTATCATGGAAGTGTGACTCATTTAGAAACGTGCTATGAGACTTACAATCTATAGAGTTATGGTATGAACGTCTGCACTTACTTTCTTGCACGTTGTTCGCTTATTGTCATTCAGACATAGAAGAAAGAATGGAAAACGTTTCACAGGAAGTGATGGTATGTTGGCGATCGCGCAATTCCACGTGACTGAGCACGTGCAAACTAAGTTGCGCAGGCGAAACGGCCGTGAGCTAGCTGCTTTCTTCTCTCCTCCCACTCTCCCCTCCCATCACGTGCAGAAAGCAGTCTGGAATACCGAGACTATATGAAATTAGCCTCGGAGCCAGACCGCTTTTGCACGTGAGGGGGCGGGAAGGGCGAGTGAGAGGGCGGGGAGAAAAAAGCGGTCTGGGGACTTCGCCGATCAAACCTAGTTCGGAAGAGGAGGGCTCTTGTTCGCTCAATTGCAACCGCGCCAATCAAAACCCACGCCTTCAGGAAGGCGGCCAATCGGTGATGAGAATGCTAATAGCAACGCAGCAGGACGACGCTATTGCGTATGCAGGTGAGGTAAGTGATCGCAATTACAGCTTGCTAAGGTGTTAGTGTGTGAGCGTACGAGTGGCCTGGCCGTCCTTGTTGTCTGGTAGTTATGATGGATGACTTCCGAGCAATGCCTGACGATGAAGCCATTGCAACTGCCGTGTCCAGCGTTTTGACGCTGTTCGATTTCGGCGTGCAGAATTTGAAGCCACTGCAGATGCTATCTCTTCGCCTCCTTGTCGGTAGACGGGACGTCTTCGCGTGCTTTCCTACGGGCTTTGGAAAGTCGCTAATTTTTCATCTTCTCCCGCACGTTTGTGCCCGACTAGCAGCCAATGGCTTCCAGCAATATCCCGCGGATCCTGTGGTGCTTGTGGTGACTCCATTGAAGTCGCTGATGAGAGATCAGGTCGCTATTCTAAAGCGCAAAGGGTTTGCAGCTGCCTTTGTTGGTGAGTCGGATTCGTCAGACGCTGCTATCAAGGTAGGGAAATTCCCCTATGTCTATGGAAGCCCCGAAGTGCTTGTCGGCTCACGCGAGTGGCGATGCGCCTTACAAGCAAATGAGTTGAGAGAGCGGTTCGTGGCCGTGGTAGTGGACGAAGCTCACACAGTAGTTCAGTGGTAAGGCAAAATCCTGTCTTTCTTTGCGTTTTGTAGTCGCAATTGGTGATGTGAAATTCATTTATTGTAGGGGCACTGCATGTCAGGACGTTAGTGAGGAAGAGGAACCATTTCGCGTATGGTGTGGCCTGGTTGGCGAGCTGAGGTCGTTGTTGGATGTCCCGTGCTTGGCGCTAACTGCAACTGCCTCTGCATCCACAAGGAAAGCTCTCACATTAGCATTAGGACTCCGCAATGCTGTCGAAATTGTGAAGAGTCCTGATAGGCCAAACATCCATCTCTCAGTCAAAAGAGTAGCTCCCGACTTTGAGACAACTTTCGACTGGCTTCTAAGAATGATTCAGACGTTAGGAGTGGCCTGCCCCAGAGTACTGGTGTACTGCAGAACTCAGAATGCCTGTGCGTCATTGTATTTGCACTTCAACCACACTCTTGGTAAGAGGGCTTTCTCTCCAGAGGGTGAAACTTTGGTTGAGAATCGGCTTGTGGAAATGTATCACTCCAGCACCCCTGAAGCTAACAAGGAGGCAATATTGACATCTCTGAGAGCTGTTGATGGCAAGTGCAGAGTGCTATTTGCCACAAATGCCCTAGGCTTAGGAATTGATGTGAAAGGATTGCATACAGTTGTTCACTGGGGACCAGCCAATACTCTGGAAAGCTATATGCAGGAGATAGGTCGGTGTGGTAGAGATGGTGGACAAAGCAGAGCCGTTTTGTATTATCATGGTCAACAGCTGCAGCACATTGATTTTGAAATGCGACAATATTTGTTTGATTCCGACACATGCCGTCGGAAATTGCTGTTGTTACCCTTTGGTGCACCCCCTGTGCAACCAGAAACTCAACACCAGTGTTGTGATGTGTGTGCAAGAACGTGTAGCTGTGCAAAACCATCAGATTGTTCTGGTATACAGGATATCTTTTGGAACAGTCATCATCAGGAGGTCAGGGATGGTGTTCATCATAGATCACATAGACCCGTTTCACTGCCTCACATTGCCTTAATTCGGACAGCCCTTCTTGAGTATAAAGAAATGGAAGAAGAGATATTTACACCATCAGTACAGCAGCCACAATATTCATCATGTACTCATGTTAGACCCATTTCAGATGATTGCATCCAGGAGATTTTGTCCAACCTGACTAATTTTAGTCAGTGGGAGGACATTTTGAATTTGGTACCAGAGTTGAGTGACAGTCAATCAAAAGACATAATTGATTTAATTAACTATGTATTAACTTATGAGTAGTATAGATGTTCCGTTGTTGAATTAATCAGTTTGTTCTAGTATCTGCCAGTTTCAGCTATATCACCTGTAGATATAAATATATATAATATTCGCAAATTTGTGTGTCCATCTTGTGGAACGACGTTGCTTCAGCATGAGTCATCATGGTTCAGTCAATTCTTCTACCACAAGAGTGCATGCAGCGTTGAGGAGTCGGTGGGTGCAATAATTATACTCTTGGAAAAATTTTAGTAAAGAACTTTTGTATTCCTTTGCTGTCAATCTGACAATATAGTCTTCTACCAAGCAACTTATTGATACTTGTTCCCTTGTTACATACAACTGCCAATCCCTACATCACAACTACTGCATCTACATGGATTTGTATTTCAACTACACCTTCTAGACAAGAAGCAACTACCAAACATTATGTGCAAATATAACTCTAAGGCAACATGATCAAATGTAGCAGTGATCATATTAGAAAGACCATGAAACAATGTAAACTTAGAACTCATAGCTTTTTTCTCCCCGCCCTCTCACTCGCCCTTCCCGCCCCCTCACGTGCAAATGCGGTCTGGCTCCGAGGCTACGCGATTTGATGTCACAGTTACTAAATTTAGCACCACGCCATTTGTCTACAGTTGCATTTTGAGTTAACGGTCTAGATGGAGGAAAACCAAAGTTCAAGAGCGATTGACGATGCTCTTTTCGATGCTGTTGTGCAAAAGGACGTAGAAAAGGCCTCGGAAGCAATCGCGAAGAGCGCTGACGTCAATGTTGTAGCAAGAAATTGGGTAAGAATTTGAGTGAGTGATGGGGAACTATAAAGCGCAGCGCGTTCGACGTCATAGATCGCGAAATTTGTGATCAAGCCGCGAGCATGTTTGTAGTGAAGACGTCGTGTGTATGTTATGCTTGTCAACGTAAGAGTCGAGGTGACGTTGCTTTTACCGTCTGACTTTGTACCGACCAGATTATTGAATGAATCGTTTCCTCTATCTCATACGCGCTTGCTTAGCCGACACAAATGACGCTCGCTATATGGTCACGTCCACACACACTCCCATGTTATGGACGGTTTACAACTGACTTTACTTTAGAGGACTCCATATTTTGTAGGGATGGTATGGTACTGGATTGGGTGGTTATCCATCTGCTCTTCAAGTAGCGTGTGGTGTGGGATCAACCGATATGGTTGATGTACTTATAAGAAAAGAAGCCAATGTGAAGTATCAAGAGAAGGGGATGGTGAGGGTCAGTGGGTCTTTCGGCCATTTCAAATTTCAAATTTTCAAATTTTTAAATTTTAAATTTTCAAATTTTAATTTTTTAATTTTTTAATTTCTAATTTCTAATTTTTTTACATAAGGCTTTTATTTTTTTAAAATTTGCATTACATTTTCAAATTTTAATTTTTTAAAAAATCAAAATTTAAAATTTTATTATTTCAAATTTGTAAATTTTTAGGTTCAGAATATTAGAAATTGCTTTGCCGACGAGAAAGCGGACGTAGTTGTATATATGAACTGATGGCCGGATTTGAACTAACAGAAATTGAACGCTCATCCGTTCTCTCAAATAATTTGAGTACATCAGAAAAAGAAAATTGAAAGAACGAGTAGCAGTGTACGCGGTAGGGAGTCCATTGGACGGCGTAGGGGTGCATTCCAACGCGTGCTGATACGTTGATTCAATTAAACTAGGCGCGGTTTCTGCTAATCACATCAGCACGTTTTCTGTACCGTGTTTCTGCACCTGTACGTACACTGCATCTGTACGTACACCGCTTCAGACAGTTACTAATTTTTGGTAACTCGAAGTGCATGGTCGCGTCATTACTGTAGATGTAGGAGTACGATTGGCCCAACCGCATGTTGCACTTCATGTCTAGATTTTGTACATCACATAGAACACTACCCGATAGCGCAGATAGAACGTCTACAACCTCATGCTGTGTCTCTCCTGTGCCGTGAGAACAGAACCCACACTGACTACAAGTGAGAATTACGAGACCAAATAGTAAAGGTGGACACGCAAGCAGTGCTCATGGCAGGAGGGCCTAGGGAACGTACGTGTACACTCCTGCTGACACGCCCCTCACCTCGACGGTACCGCGTCCAACTACTACATTTACGTATGTCGTACTGTACCGGCAGAATAACCGCCAATTCAATACCAACTAACTTTACACAAGCAACGTACTGCATGATCGCGTGAATTACGTTTGTACTGTATCGTAACCTTTCTACAGAGTCTCTAATTACTAAGAATGCAACAACACGCAGCTAGAGATCCTCTAGTATCGGTATCAACATCTGTTAGGGGTTTCGTTGAAGGACGCCCCGACACTACACATAGAACGCACGCACACACAATAAACAACGGATCCGAGTCAAAGACATCGTTTAGCACTCGGTAGGGGTTGATCGGTAGAGCGTGCGTTGATCGGGAGAGCGTGCGTTGAAAGAATGCTGTCACATGTTCGGCAAGATCGCTAGCGTTACGAGGTCGTGGAGGGCACAATCACGTTGGTGGTCGATGGTGCTTTGGAAATACTCCTGGATCATGAGAGCTGGCAGCGCCGACTAACTAAATTTCCGGACAGCGAACAACTTGGGGATTCCCCAACTAATTAACTGTAACCTATACCGCCGTGCAGCACGTACAGTATAGGCACATCGTATCAAATTGAGTCACGGGCTAAATTATGGTATTACATCATATTGGCGTATTGTATATGATATTGTAGATGCTATTAGAAGGTAGTTGTAAGGTGATAATAGTAGCGCCAAGAGTCATGTAGTTGCTGCCAACGGCCGTTGACTGTTTCTGAGTAAATGTTATCAAAACTAAATGTCAACGTAAAGGCTTGTAATCTCGCTTGGCGAACATGGTCGCATCTGATGCGGTCCGTACCGAATTCAGAAAGTCTATTTAGAACTCCTCCCTCTCCTTCAAATGATCGAACAGCATCATCTACAGTTGGGATGTCTTGTGCTTGAAGTCTGACAGCCATGGACATCTGAATTCTGTCTCTGGGAATACCCTTTCCTAAAGTTAATGTATACCACACCAATTAGTAGCCTCGCAAGCCAGGCTCTTTCGCGCAGTCGCTGATCTAACCGCACGTGAATCACACGAGGAGGAGGAGCTTTTACCGGAATTGCTCCAGCGCGAGAAGAGCCTGGTCGCTTTCGAGAACGTCATAGTGACGTGAGACCCCCGATCCGGTTTCATAGCTTGATAAAGCTAATTCGATTAGGTAAGCATGTAGGTACGAAAGTTGAGAACACGCGACATCGCTTCACGCACTTGCTTGTTTTGCACGAAGTACGTAGTTGACATCATCGTTCGCTTCTAGTACGTATGTAGACAGCTCAGCCATGTAATATTCTGCAGTGTCACGACTCCATTTCAGCATTCAGTTTCGCCAACAGCACACCACCGAATCTAGATCTGCAGTGCGGTAGTTTGAGAAATGAACTCATTGTACGCGGTTAGTGTATCTAGGTAGCAGTCAGAGTCCATGCACTGAAACAAATCGTACGTAGTACACGTGCAACTACGAGTCAACTCTACACTTCCTGAACATGGTAGGTCCACTGTAGCCTCGCAAGCCAGGCTCTTCCGCGCAGTCGCTGAGCTAACCGCACGTGAATCACACGAGGAGGAGGAGCTTTTACCGGAATTGCTCCAGCGCGAGAAGAGCGTCATAGTGACGTAGGACCCCCGATCCGGTTTCATAGCTTGCATAAGGCTAATTCGATTTCCTAAAGAGCTCGTTGCTGTAATTGCGCTGATACACGAAGCAGAGAGGTAGCCCTCCGCGGAGAGCGCGTGAACACAAAATCCAGTGAAGCTGTTGATGGACAAAGTGCTGGTGAATAATGAGGGTAGGAATGGCCTACATGGGACTGGTCCGCTGAACCTACACTCTCCAGCAACGTTTCTTTCTACTGAACTCATCTGCAGGTTTGCGCGAATTGAAACAGACGTAGAACTATTCACCACTCTTGCGCGTCTACTCTGACATCTATAGTCTGTGGGGGAAATGGTGTGAGAACTGCCGGCCCAGTTTCACTCAATGGTTCATGAAAACAGTGGCCTAGAGCTTGTTGACCTCTCCACATCATGATCAGATTTGCGTGTATTGCTAACGCAGTCTATGTGACGGTACTTTCGACTCAGCAAGCAGCACTTTTGTACAATATTGGCTCTCTTCACGGTGAACTGGAAACATGTAGGCATGGGAAAACAGCAGTGCAGTGGACCTACCATGTTCAGGAAGTGTAGAGTTGACTCGTAGTTGCACGTGTACTACGTACGATTTGTTTCAGTGCATGGACTCTGACTGCTACCTAGATACACTAACCGCGTACAATGAGTTCATTTCTCAAACTACCGCACTGCAGATCTAGATTCGGCGGTGTGCTGTTGGCGAAACTGAATGCTGAAATGGAGTCGTGACAATGCAGAATATTACATGGCTGAGCTGTCTACATACGTACTAGAAGCGAACGATGATGTCAACTACGTACTTCGTGCAAAACAAGCAAGTGCGTGAAGCGATGTCGCGTGTTCTCAACTTTCGTACCTACATGCTTACCTAATAGAATTAGCTTTATCAAGCTATGAAACCGGATCGGGGGTCTCACGTCACTATGACGTTCTCGAAAGCGGCCCTTCTCGCGCTGGAGCAATTCCGGTAAAAGCTCCTCCTCCTCGTGTGATTCACGTGCGGTTAGATCAGCGACTGCGCGGAAGAGCCTGGCTTGCGAGGCTAGGTCCACTGCACTGCTGTTTTCCCATGCCTACATGTTTCCAGTTCACCGTGAAGAGAGCCAATATTGTACAAAAGTGCTGCTTGCTGAGTCGAAAGTACCGTCACATAGACTGCGTTAGCAATACACGCAAATCTGATCATGATGTGGAGAGGTCAACAAGCTCTAGGCCACTGTTTTCATGAACCATTGAGTGAAACTGGGCCGGCAGTTCTCACACCATTTCCCCCACAGACTATAGATGTCAGAGTAGACGCGCAAGAGTGGTGAATAGTTCTACGTCTGTTTCAATTCGCGCAAACCTGCAGATGAGTTCAGTAGAAAGAAACGTTGCTGGAGAGTGTAGGTTCAGCGGACCAGTCCCATGTAGGCCATTCCTACCCTCATTATTCACCAGCACTTTGTCCATCAACAGCTTCACTGGATTTTGTGTTCACGCGCTCTCCGCGGAGGGCTACCTCTCTGCTTCGTGTATCAGCGCAATTACAGCAACGAGCTCTTTAGGAAATCGAATTAGCCTTATGCAAGCTATGAAACCGGATCGGGGGTCCTACGTCACTATGACGTTCTCGAAAGCGACCAGGCTCTTCTCGCGCTGGAGCAATTCCGGTAAAAGCTCCTCCTCCTCGTGTGATTCACGTGCGGTTAGCTCAGCGACTGCGCGGAAGAGCCTGGCTTGCGAGGCTAACCAATTAGTACGATTTCAAACGAGCTCAGTGTATACGCAACATTCTAAATCTCATACTTGGAATGAAATGATTATTCCAGGCAAGAACGCAACGTTCAATTCCGACTTGACACACTCTCATTGTTATCCAGGACAAACAAAATCTAACAATAGGGTCATTCATGTTCAGCTGGTCCACCTCTACTAGAGCATTGAGAGCTTGTTTTATCGGGTAATTCACTCTTTGATTGACTTCTACCCAAATTCTTTCAGCAGGATGATTCTGTTTCAGAAAGCAAAAGAGCTATATCATTACAGACTGTAAGAACTAGATTAACATGCATGAGTGTACAATACATAGGTACCTCTCTTGACATAGACTGCACATGAGGTGCTCTCATTTGATTTCGTCTTAGATAACTTAGGTGTTCCTGCACATACATAAGAAGATAGAACTCTCTCCCATGGTCAACGCGAATCTGGTCCCATAACCCAAACTGCTGAAGTATAGGTCTGAAAAGCTGATTATAAATTATAAGGTTGTTCTTGACTGGCATAGTAATTAGACCAAAAATAAAACCACTGTAACCGTCTATGGCAAGAACGTGTGTTGTTCCATACATAACAAGTTTCTCATTTTGATCTATATGCATTTTGTGTCCAGGATATTGAGCGTAGTAAGGCACAGGATCTAGTTGCCGATGAGCTAGTTGCTGCCTCCGTCCATGATATCCAGGAGCAACTTGTCTTAGAATGCGTCCAATGCGTTTGTCACCAACTCTAGGTCCTCCTGCTTGAAGATACCCTTTCATCATCTTTCTTCCGTACGCTGGACCAACCTATGTAGATATGTGTAATAACGGCAAAAGTCTCCATCTGTTTATACGGGTTTATTAAATAGAGAACATATTACTTCTCTAACAGCTGCCTGGGCTACCATCCTCATGTCAAAGTCAGATAATGCAGAACGATAATGAATGTTTTGCTCATGACAAAATCGTCTAACGGATCGTTCAGAAAAACCTTTGACTCCAGGATGTCTTCTTCGAAGTATATAACTTATGGTTGAGTGCGATAGCCCAGCCTTCACCATTTCCTGTCCATCCGTGACTCAATTTGATACGATGTGCTGCACGGCGGTATAGGTTACAGTTAATTAGTTGGGGAATCCCCAAGTTGTTCGCTGTCCGGAAATTTAGTTAGTCGGCGCTGCCAGCTCTCATGATCCAGGAGTATTTCCAAAGCACCATCGACCACCAACGTGATCGTGCCCTCCACGACCTCGTAACGCTAGCGATCTTGCCGAACATGTGACAGAATTCTTTCAACGCACGCTCTACCGATCAGCCCCTACCGAGTGCTAAACGATGTCTTTGACTCGGATCCGTTGTTTATTGTGTGTGCGTGCGTTCTATGTGTAGTGTCGGGGCGTCCTTCAACGAAACCCCTAACAGATGTTGATACCGATACTAGAGGATCTCTAGCTGCGTGTTGTTGCATTCTTAGCTAATTAGAGACTCTGTAGAAAGATTACGATACAGTACAAACGTAATTCACGCGATCATGCAGTACGTTGCTTGTGTAAAGTTAGTTGGTATTGAATTGGCGGTTATTCTGCCGGTACAGTACGACATACGTAAATGTAGTAGTTGGACGCGGTACCGTCGAGGTGAGGGGCGTGTCAGCAGGAGTGTACACGTACGTTCCCTAGGCCCTCCTGCCATGAGCACTGCTTGCGTGTCCACCTTTACTATTTGGTCTCGTAATTCTCACTTGTAGTCAGTGTGGGTTCTGTTCTCACGGCACAGGAGAGACACAGCATGAGGTTGTAGACGTTCTATCTGCGCTATCGGGTAGTGTTCTATGTGATGTACAAAATCTAGACATGAAGTGCAACATGCGGTTGGGCCAATCGTACTCCTACATCTACAGTAATGACGCGACCATGCACTTCGAGTTACTAAAAATTAGTAACTGTCTGAAGCGGCGTACGTACAGGTGCAGAAACACGGTACAAGAACCGTGCTGATGTGATTAGCAGAAACCGCGCCTAGTTTAATTGAATCAATGTATCAGCACGCGTTGAAATGCACCCCTACGCCGTCCAATGGACTCCCTACCGCGTACACTGCTACTCGTTCTTTCAATTTTCTTTTTCTGATGTACTCAAATTATTTGAAAGAACGGATGAGCGTTCAATTTCTGTTAGTTCAAATCCGGCCATCAGTTCATCTAGACAACTACGTCCGCTTTCTCGTAGGCAAAGCAATTTCTAATATACTGAACCTAAAAATTTACAAATTTGAAATAATAAAATTTTAAATTTTGATTTTTTAAAAATTAAAATTTGAAAATGTAATGCAAATTTTAAAAAATAAAAACGTTATGTAAAAAAATTAGAAATTAGAAATTTAAAAATTTAAAAATTAAAATTTGAAAATTTATAATTTGAAAATTTGAAAATTTGAAATTTGAAATGGCCGAAAGACCCACTGACCGGTGAGAGTGCAGTGTAATATGTGAAGTGTGTGTGACTATGTGCAACTTGTCAGTTTATTGTGATTGTCAGATTTGTGTTGAGTTGATAAATTGGTTAGAAATTTGAGTGCAGTTTGTTGTGTTTCAATGATTGATTTAATGAGTAATGTTAATGGCATCTCTGGTGTGCTTACAATGAATAATCAATGAATAGGTTGTCACAGCTGGCAAGTTGGACCAACATTGTGTTGTAAGATATAGACACAGAACAGAGAAGAAACATGCTAGATTGGCATTGTTATCTTACCTTGCACTATTTCATTCCTACTCGTATATATTTATTCAAGTGTGGGCATGAAAATGAATGAAGGAGAGTGGAAAGTAGAGAAAGGTTTTAACATAGATACTTCTAGTTATTGTGTTTTGTGTGTATATTTATTTACTAAAATAGATATTGTATGTGCTATTGCTAAAAGTAAGCGACATGTAGCAGGTTGTCAGCTCAGATGTAGGCTTGAGGTGAAATTGAGTGTTTGCAAGACTTAAATGCTTAGAGAGAAGCAGACACGTCAGTGGAGTCCAAATGATATGAATTGTTAAACGTTTTGTGGTGTAATGAGGTTATGATGTATTGTGTGTAATTGGGTTTAGTGAGAAGAAATGGTGAATTGGATGTGTTATATTTTATAGTCAGTGTTTCTAGATGTAAATGTATTAGTATTGTATTCACTGCTAACAACATCATGATCTCATGTCTGTTATCTGGGTAGTTTGGATGGACAGCTCTACACTATGCAAGTGATGGTGGTCATGTGTCTATTATGAAGAGGTTGTTATCTGCTGGGTGCAATAAACAAGTAAAGGACAACGTGAGTGTATTTGTATGTGACAGTATTTGTGATTTGATTTTGCCAATTGAGAAATGATGTAAATGAGTGTTACATTAGCGACACTGTGTTGATTAAGATAGACTGTTTTGTGGCGTATGGGAATTGGTGTAGTTTTGAGGTTTGGGTAATTGTCACTTTGTTGATGGAGTTGAGTAAAAATAATTTGAAGAAAAGGCGTGTCAACTGGAAGGACATTGTGTATAGATACAATGAATTATGTGCATCCAGTTTGATGCTCATGATTGAAACATCACATGGAGAAAAACAATGTTCAATGATTAGTCTTGCGCTTTTAGTTAAACTTTTGTGGTAGACTTTAGTTTTCATTCATAAAACTGTGCATGCAACGTCCACGATTTTGCATATCCAAGCATGCAACTTAGATGGTGTCCTGGTGAAATGTTTGGCATGATAGATAATGAAAGCAAAACATCCATTACAAAGCACAGTCCCTTGTCAATAGAAATGAGACTGTTAACCACACATTGATGCCTCTTGAGTCGTTTCTAAATATGTAAGCAACACGTTTGTGGCCTGATTTCATTTCATACAAAGAAGCTGTCCACACTGTGTGTCAGACTTTGTCCTAAATTTGTACTAGCTGAACTCCAGAAAGGTTGCTATTGCTTATACAGTGTAGACACATTGTGCAGTATGTCCAGCTTTGATTGTCAAGTGTGTGGAGATCATAAGTCACAAGAAAAGAAGAGTACTTTGCAGATCTGTGAATCAATACGTAGATTCTCATTCTACAAACAGTTTAGGGACTGTTATGTCTGGTGTGACAGTGGAGAGTCATCAGGGGAAAGGAGGTGACATAGCAGTGACTTGACTGGATATGTATGTACTCCTGGATATGTATGTACAGTACTGGATGCTTTTTGGTGTCCAAAGTGACCACAGACGGTGTAGAGTGGCAGATATATTTGGAAAATCCTGCAACTGACGTCATCGAAAACAAGATGATGTGTGCATACTGATATGGTCTTTAGGCAACGTCTAACAAACCAAATTCGGTATTTAAATCACACATTATCTGTAAAACAGCAATACACCAACACTTCACCATACCCTTTCTTGCCTGAAATTTTGACCTGATGGGAGAGGGTTTGGCTACCCAAGGCTATTGATTGATGATGTATTTTTCTAGCCCTGAATTGTGTCTGTTGTATATGTGTGTTTCATGCAGTGCAGTTAGTATTGTACTGATAAATGTTCTTCTAACATTGTGTGTCAACTACAGGATGGATGGACAGCTCTACACATTGCTCGTAATGCTGATGTTGTTGATTATCTGTTGGGTATTGGTCTCAACATTGAAGATCGTGATACGGTTTTACTGTTAACATTACTTTTGCTGACTTGTAGTTATTGTTTTAAATTGTTTAGGATGGCTACACACCATTTCTCTGGGCATGTCGTGATGGTCGTTTACCTGTAGTACAACGTCTCATTGAATCAAAGTGCAACAAAGCAGCAACAAGTAATGTAAGTTTGTTTGTATGTAACATATTTTGTGATGACATTCAAACTGTTGTTTGTACATGGGAGAATTGACAAGTGTCTTGTGATGGTAGGAAGTGTGTGTGTAACATGATTGCACTGCAGATTTGGTTCTCCATGGTGTGCAGTGCTTTTTTGCACATGATGTGACGGGAGAGCACGTAGGAAGGCTGAGAGAGAGAGAGAGAGAGAGAGAGAGAGAGAGAGAGTGGTTATTGGGTCTTTGCTATTTTATTTGAGTTCGGAATTAGACGTGAAGACTTGCTTTGTTATTACCCTTGCAGAGTCTCACAGTCATTAGCTCTAACTATCTACTTACAATGATTTGAGAAGCATGCAATTCATGTAATGCTTGGCGATTGCGAACACGTGTCCTTCAATCAAACACATGTATTCCACGGCAAGCAGTCTGCTTACACTTAGAAAGTCTCTGTCTTCATACAAGTGCAGAATTTGATGCAGCAATTCTAAACCAAGATGCGACAAACACAGCTGAACAGAAACTGCACTTGAAGCTTCATTATAGGTCGTGCTATTGTGGAAACTGACGGCCTCCTGCATTTCATATTTTCATTTCTTGTCGGCAATCTCTTGACTTTGGCCACTTGTCTGAAGCGACAAAGACTGAAATCACTGAAATGTATGCAAAGACGTTGCCTTAATTGCAATTAATTCTCCTACTCCACGTGTTGCAAGGCACCAGTGGGCTTAATTGTGGGACAGCTTCCGGTTATCGAGGCTGATCTATGCTTAGCGCCACCCAACACTGGGCAAGCAGGACCGCAGCCTGCCACTGTCGCCTGACAGCACGAAGTACCCGCTGCCGCCTGGCAGCTGCCACCATACCTAACAATAGCCTCGTTCCCAGAAATACCACTGGTTGTCAAGGGTACGCCTGTACCCTGACGGCATGCCGCTTGCTCTGCGGCCCCAGTGGGGCTGCCCCTCAACACCCTCCCAAGCAAGTGTCAGCATGCGTTGGTTCGTCGCGGCACCACGCAATATAGAGACATGAACCAAATGCAACACAAAACAACTGCCGATTTATTTCTATCTACTATTTTCGCTCACTCTTGCGACACACCACAGACCGCAACACTTGAGTATTCGATCTCACATACGTCTTGAAGCACTCAGAGGCGCAACGGCCCATCCTTTGGATCAAATGCTCTGGTAATCCAGCTGCCGCTGCACTAGAAGCTGCTCCAATTTGAAAACTGTGGGAGGTGTATGAGCTCGAATCCATACCCACGTTATCCAGTAAAGATCGCAGTTGAAAAGAAAGTCTGTCTCTTGACAGAAATGCTTCTGACTGGAAGCAGAAGAGCGGTAAGCCAATGTCCATCCAACGGAATGCCAAATACCGTTTGAGGGCACGTAGAGGGCACACGGGACCCCCTGTGGGAGCCAGTACTACATTGCAGCCGTGATGAAAGGGTCTGACTTGGACATTCGTAAGTGGAGCACTACCATGTCCTCCTTAAACTGAACGTCTTTTCCGTGTAGTGTCCGCTCATTGAAGGAAGTGTCGCTTGCTGCTGTAAATTCTGAGACCCGCATGAAACTGAAGAAAGCTGTTGTGAATGCTTCCCAATACATTAGCTTCTCTCTCCGGCACAGCTGAGGCCATAGCCGCAGGAACGTCTTCAAACTCCTAAGAACTGGCAACGTGATCAGGCGTCGAAGTGGTACATTGTGGGAAGTCTTTTGTGATCTCCGTATGCCGCAGAGAACGAACTGCAAACGAGGTGTCGTTTGGAGCTGGTCGACGTACCCTGCCTGGATTTGAAAGTGACACACTGCCAATAAATACACCCTGATAGTCTCCGCTCCAACTGCCCTTGCGCTGAACGCTGCGAATCTTGAAAGTGTGGTCTCTGAAGCCGGCATGGGAGATATCCCCAGCCCTTGGCAAGAGTTGTTAAATTGTCTCACACCGTTGTGTAGGCCGCCCGCGTTGACGGGGCTGTCGCTGCACGTTGAAACTGCCAAATGTTGTGGTCCAGAGCGATTCCCAATTGGGTGGTAGCGGTGTTAGTTCCGGATCTGCCATTTGAGCTAGGGCCTTGAACTTCTCCACCTGTCCGCGAGACAATGCATCAACCAATGTATTATTCACGCCGTGAATATGCGAGACTGAGACAGTAACGTTTCCTCTAGCTGCTATAAAGTACAGCGAACGTAAGAGCTGCATGAGGTGTTTGTCTTTAGTGGTCTTTTTCCGCCAAATATCAACTACTGCATGGTTGTCACAGTGGAAAAGCAAACGTTTTCCAGTCCATTTAGACCCCCAGGTATCTGCCACGATAACAATAGCATACAGCTCTTTCCACGCGATCGAAAACGACTTCTGCTGGTGTTGCTCCAGCCAGCGCCCGCACAGCCACTGTCCGTTCCAGCAGGCCCCAAAAGCATGTGACCCTGCCGCGTCGGTAAACAGCTACATCTCTTGAGACAGCTGCCACGAAGTAGTAAGGAAGTACGACTTCCCTGGCCACGACGGAAGTACGTGTTGCCACCACTCGATGTCTGTGCGAGTGTCCTGTGACAAGTTTACCCGATGACTAAGTCTTCTTGCAGTTGTTGCTAAATCGATTAATCTTCTAATAAATATTTGCCTTGCCGGTAGGACCTTCCCAGCAAACGAGAGCTTGCCGATCAGCGAAAGTACTGGCTTTTTGTGCACTTCTTACGTAAGTACCACTGCTGCAGATCGGCTTCGAGATCTTCCTGTTTGGACTGCGGAAGGTGTAGTACCTTATTGTGTGAGTCAATCTCTATACCTAGAAAAGTCAAAATTTTTGCCGGTTCTTCCACCTTCTCGGGTGCCCACTCTATACCCAGACGCTGGAGCATCACCAGGGTGGTGTCTAAGATTTCTTGGCCCTTCTCTCTCGTGGAAGCTAATATCAGAAAATCATCCAGGTAATGAATGACGTGTTGGATACCGAACTTGACACACAGAATCCACTCTACTGCATCTGCCATTTGGTTAAACAACCACGAGGACGACCGCAAACCAAACGGCAATCTCCTGTGGTAGTAATAGCTGCCCTGCCACGTGCAACCCAACAGATGCCAATCGTCTGGATGGACACGACAATGACGAAACGCGTTCTTGAAGTCAATTTTGATCATGTACGGGGATGATTGAAACGTCTCAATCATAGCAATGGCCGTGTCCACTGATGGGTATTTCATGGTAACAGCGGATTTGTCGATTGCATTGTTCACACTTTTGCCCATGGGTGCCGACAGATGACAGATAAATCGCCAAGACCCGTCCTTCTTGGGCACCACACCCAAGCCAGACGAAACAAAATTAGCTAGTGGGGTATGGTCGTGTGGCCTGGAGAGAAAACCTTTATCACACTCTGGTGCCAATGCTGCCGAGACCACATCTGGATGCTGAAGTGCCGACTGAAGGTTACGTGCTGAGTAATGTAGCGTGTCGTCCTTACAACCTATTCTGAACCCTTGATCTAAGTTCTCTAATAACTAGTCAACCCACTGTGCATTGGGGTGAGATCGCAACAGAAAACGAAACTCTCTGACATTAAGTCTAAAATTACTGTCCTAAATTACTGAGGCGCCCCCGCTGCATTTACTGTCTCTTTGACTCACACACAACGGCCGCGTGTTGTCCGCCACAGCGGCTACACGTGTGGGCAAACTTGCATACTCCTTCGCCATGGTTGCACGTTCGACTGTTGTAATCTCTGCACACGCCGCGCGCATTGGCGTTTGTGAGGGCGACAACGCACGCTCTCTTGCTGGTAAGCTCTCCCGATTGATTGGAATTGCCGTCGTCCATTGATCGAAAGTACTGCTGCCTTTTCTTGGGGCACTGGGAAGCTAGGTGCCCGGAATCCCGACACTTGAAGCATACTGTTCTAGCCTGGTTAGTGAAACAGATGGACCATAATGACGCATTTACCTCGTCCCAGCGTCGAGCCGGCTCACGAGAGGCTACTTTACGGAACGCCCTCTCATATTGTAGCCATGCCGCCCGTAGTAAATTGACTAGCTGCTTGCGCAATTAGTAACTGGTAACCAAATAACTCTGACGCTCGACTTGGAGTACCTACGGTCAGCTTGTTTGCAAACAGAGACCATGCTGTAAGCCACGAAGTAATGTCCGTCACCAAGCGGCGTTAATGTTTTTGTGCTACGCTCAGACCTGCAGGGTCAACCTCTAATGCGACTTGGGACTGGTCGATCATTGCACTGGCTGCGTATAGAATTGAACTTGGGCATTCGGCCAACAACGCGTCAAAGTCAACGAACTCACTTCGATGAATCTTCCTCACCCATTTTTCCGAAACAGGATAGACGCTATGCAGAGTGTGAGACTGATCACGATGCATACCTGTCTGTGTGTGCCGAGGAGTTGGCCGTTTGACGTCCTCTTCATGTTCCGAGATCTTCGGCGTACTTGCTTCTCCTCATGCCAGCCTTCTGCGTTTCGACTTTGAAGAAGTCTGCTGCTGGTTTCGCGAGATTTGCTCTGCCGGAACTTGCTTGTTCTCTACCTGCGCCCCATCTACATCTACCTGCAACTTTTCCGCCTGCACCATCTTCATCACCAGTTGCGAGAGAAACTGCTGCTGCTCTGCAGAAACAGAGTTGACGTTGTCGACTGCGTTAACTCCTTCTGCACACGTTTCCTCTTTTTCTTCCAACCCTGGTATTTGGCTCGTGGGAACCAGCGGATGCTGCCGGCAACTCATTTTCGGACGTTGATTGTGTACCCTCATCCACATCTGTTTGCGTCTCGTTCCAATGGTTCCATAATCTCACTGCTTTTTCGTCTTTCGTGCCAGTTAGTACCAGGTTAAGGCTGTTCAATTCCAGCTCCAGCATTTCCCCTGACAGAGCCAAGTACTCTTGGAGCGACCGACCTGAGCGAGAAGTCGCTGTGCACCTTTTTCGTGGCATAATAGAAATAGACAACTACTGCACTGTTTACGTCAACTATCAGTCACTAACCCGCCAACCAACACGTCACTATGTACGTCATACTCTCTCGTACACTCTCTTTCATACTACAGTCATCGTCGTATTAACGTCTATTTAGCTCTGCTAAATAGTCCATTCAAGAGGGAAGGAAGTCAAAGAATCACTTTTATGTCACTTTGCTGCTAAGAGGGCACATCCGACTGCAAGCAAGCTCTGAAGCAAGTTGCCTGATCTACAACACTGATTAGAAGATCTTGCACGCTACCATCTCACAAGCTATAAATACATTCACTTAGCTCATTAATTATTAACTCTTACATGTGCAATTGCAATAACGTTGTTTTGCTGGGTTTGTATTAGCATTCTCATCACTGATTATCCGTCATTGTTAGACCAGGTGTTTTGGTTTGAGTGGTTGGAATTGAGTGAAGAATGGACCTCCTTTTCTGAACTAGCGCACTAGTGCCCATATTGCATATTCTTCTTGTCCTTTCATTCCCCCGCCACCTGACGGGAATATACAATTAGACACTGCATTGATCTTGACATCACTTATAAGACATGTTTAATCCTGATTTCAGACAAGCCAATTTAGGTTACCAAAGTTCAGACCAAAGACCATCAGACCGACTTGACAGAGTTGAAACTTGTACGGACACAGTACTACAGCAGCTGCAATAGATCCATGCCCATCTCTGATGTTTGGAGTAGATAAACTCTAATTTACATGAACTGCAGTCTGTTATGTAGAACTGACACAAACAAAGCGATAGGATTCCAGAACATGAATATAGATAACTTGCTGGGTTCGAATAATGTGTTTGAATCTGGTCGCCAGTTTGACCATGTAGAGGAACGGTTGGTTGCCAAACTTTCACTCGTTTCTAGTTCAGAGATTCCAGAAGTAAACAAGTCATTAATATCACTGTTGAGACCTTTTCCCAGATTATCATGTTTGACATTAAATTAAGACGTAACTAAGAATTTGCAGTAACGTTGGATGAACATTGTAGATAGCAAGTAAACACATCAATCTACAGTATTATGCTTGGGATTCTATGTAATACTATGAGTATTCATATTTTATCCTAACTTTCAGCTAATTGTATAGCTACAAGCAAACAAAATGTGGTTTGTCATCACATCGACATCCTGGCAATGCATTCCATAATGACATGAGCATTCTTTGGTTGAGTAGATAAGAGCGTTTCTTCTCTTATGACTCAGTACCACTATTGTTGTTGAGAACAGTACATCCGGCTACTGCATGTAACCCCATCTGTCGTATGGCTAGCTGTGCTAATCTCTGGAACACAAGTGATAAACTTTTGTTATTGTAGCACTTCAATAGCGCGTGGCATCATTCAACATCTGGATTTCAGAATTTTACATGCAGAAACTTTTGTCTGAACAGACTTTCTTAGTAGCACCAGGAGACGTACGAGCTCCTGGACGTACCTGGTAGTTCTTCTCATAGAAAGACACTCACGCAGCTTGCTGTGGAAAAAGCTGTTTGTTTTGCCATTTCTGATGCCCGGCGTTTGCAAAAGATCTACGTAATAGTTTTTATTTGTCTCAATTCAAGATAGTCAGAGTCTTTGTTTCCTTTGAACAGCGTAGAAAAGGATCTAAATAGGCAGTTGCCTTCCTCTTCAACTACGATTGACTGCAGATTTCGTGTTTCATTCGAGAGAAGCTGGTGCACAATGATGTCTCATCGATTATAGAGCTGTTGACTTGGATTTGCTGGTGCAGCGTATGAAGAATAGAAGTAACCGCGATTGTTTGAAAAATTAAACGCACCTAATAGACCTAAATTAAATGTAAGAATAGCAACAACTCACAATAGATTGCTAGGTGATACGTTGTTACGTGATATGTACGAAGGTGCTAAGTTAGACGGCCTACTTTGCAGTGTGCCACTAAATGGAAACTTAGAAAGTGGCAACATATTGTAACGCGAAACGTATCTGCTGAGCAGGTGGTTCGCATCCAAGAGCCGCTGCCACAAAGACTAAAAACTACCAAATATTTCTAGTCGCCAAATTGTTGACCACACCGCTCGTTGAGTCGCCAACCACCTAGAAGTGGTTGCCATATGGCGACTTGGTGACTGCATTTTTTGAACCCAGACTGATAAGACTCTTTAATTAATTAATGTAGAAATCAATTGGTGATACAATCTTTTTACATATACTGCACTGATCAAGCCATTCATGCACACACTGGATTTCTGTTTATTGTAAAATTGTTGAGTAGACAAAGTATTTCGTGTGTTGTGTTGATTCTAGTGGGTTATTGAAACTAGCAAACTGACTTTCTGAGTACCAACTCATTTATCATTTCTTTTTATTTGTATCAACAACAATATTGTTGAATTGACTTATTCAGAAGTTTGTTTATTGTTCAAATGTTAATTGTTTCTAATTCATGTTGTCTGTTGTATATGTTTGCATGTCTGTTGTATATGACAGCAAGTAGTTGCTGCTGTTTGATAATAGTCTGTGGGTTGGTCCAGTATGACTGCATGCCGTTTTAGTATCATTGTAAGTTTTTGGTTTTCACCTTTTTTGTATCTCATGTAAATTGTTTATTGTTTAGGATGGATCAACAGCATTACATCTGATCTGTTCAAAGTATCATCTTACAAATGACCATTTATCAGTTGTGAAGCTGTTGACATCATTGGGAGTTGATGTGTCAGCTAAGAACAATGTATGTAGACACTTGTTGTATTTGGTTTGAAGTATTTTGTGCTAATATGTTTTAGTTGTTCTTTGAGCTGTAATGTAAGATAATAAGAGATATGGCAGATGTGAGCAGTTAGTATTTAGTGTTCTTTCCATGAATTTTTGGTCAGCTCGCAAAACAATTAATTGTCCAGTGGCGTGTCCACTTTTACCAATGTATTCAGTGTAGTCCAACTTCTCAATCAGGATACCCTGAATAACTTGTGACAAGACCCTAGGAACACGTCTAGACACATCGTGTTAGAGCTCTTGGCCTTGACGGTTTTGTGTGCATTCCAGATTAGGTTCCACCTGAGTGATTATAGAACAGTATTAACCAATGAACAGCTGAGGATAGAAAAACATCTCGCTGACCGATCTCCATGTGTAGCTAACTGATAATTAATAATTGGTAAATGCTTGAGAAACCTCGTTCTTACTTAACCCACTCTTGTGGGAGGAGTAGATGGAAGCTCTGGAGTGTTAAACTGTGAGCAATAAGAGCCAGGTTATTCTGTCTTACACTGACATTTGTAGATATTGTCCATCTGACTGGAATCGACGGATCATATCAGACTGAAACCTCAATGTCTCAAATTTTAGCCGTATTTTCACTTTTTGTGCCCTTTGAGCCGCAAAGAACAGTTTCAACCGACAGTTTGCTGGCTCAGTCGGCTCTGTGTTGAACCCTGTTATTGTTTGGTTAAATGTTTGTGGGTCAGTGATGAGAACAAGAAATGAAGACTATGATGATAATACATGAATGTCGTGTGACATTTTATCTCAACTGCTAAAGCAACAAACATGAACAGTTGAGTTGTGATGATTTTAATGAATTACGTTTTTACATTTGCACAGTGTAGTGCATTTTAAAGCCAACAGATAATCAAATAATAAATTTGCAAACAAATCATTTTCATTACTTTCAACCATTTAGCAGACAAATTGTTCATTTGTCTGTTTTTGCAACCATAATGTGCTGAGAAAGAGGAAACAGAAAGAAATCAATTAGTGTTAATGTGTAGAGTGTGAATGGAGGATTAAGTTGCTGTACACTTGTTGAAAGTGTGTGTTTTGAGAGAAGAGATGGCAGTTTGCTCAGCTGTTGGGAAAGCTTGTAAACAGATAGCATTGACCTTGTGGACAATTTTTTTGTTGTATGAAATATTTTCAAGTAGAGAAGTTAAGGAAGATGCTTTGTATTGTGATGAGTTTTTATATTGTTAATTTCTAGTGATGGTTTTGTTGTTTTCTGGTGTTAGTGAATGGAAATGGGAGAATATTTATTGAAAGCATACACTGATAATGATCTTGTTTGAAGTGCTGATCATAATGTTGATGTACATTTAGAGTAATTAAATAATTTTTATGGGTCAGTGACATGAATGCATAGGATATGGATATGTGGTGGTTTGAAACGAGGAGTGACACAGTGGTGAGCATTGATTTAGTGAATGTGTGATTATTAATACAACTAGTTTGTTTGTTACTGTGTGAACAACAGATAACGAACGCTGGATTACAGTAACTGTGTTTTAGCATTAAATTTGTAAATAGTTTATGTTGTTTAATGAGCATGTATGTATATATACATACTAGTAAGGTATGAGGTGTTGCTGTTTATTGCACCAATAACAAACACTGTGCTTTTATTGGACAGACTGGCAAAACTGCAATTCAAGTAGGAGAAGAAAGTCTGCAGTCAGAGTGGGGCAGTCGCAAAGAAACTCGTTCTGCTATCCTTTCCCATTTGAAGGAATTCATCGAGGAAGTGTGATCTGATTGTTGTGTAGTGTAAATTTTGTGTCTTAACTATAACTTGTTTATGTGTGATTTTAGAGTGCTGTTGCAGCTGTAAATCCATCACCAGATGTTGTAGAAAGTGCAAACATTGATGTTCAACTTCCCAGTAAGTGACACAATCGTGTGCATTATGACGATGTCAAACAATAGCCAATACTGTATATGTAACACCTTTTGTCATGTATAATGATTTTTCCTATCCCTAGAAGTAACAGCATACTAATGTTAGAAGAGGTGATTATTTTCATTATCACACAAGTTCATCTCACCTACTATTCTTGTAGTAGATTGTCAGTATTTATTTTTATCATATTTGCAACTCACAACAGAGCGATCCAACTGACCAGCAGAAATTTGTTTAGTTTTTATTGATTTATGTATGTGATACCTAAATTAATATCTGAATGTTGTATTGGCTTTTCTTTGTACGGAAAGTCAATACTGCATGTGATCATTGTTTACAATACCGTATACGATGAAACATTGGCAGGAATTTCTATTTGCAGTTTGCTAAGAAATTGACGGACAAAGCATATTGGCAGATTTTATTTTGGCAGTCGACATCGTTGTTTGATAACTGATGTACATCTCACGATAAGTGGTCATGGAGGAGTTTGTGATTGACAGCTGTGTTCGTGGCTAACATTTCCCTAACTTACTGGTCTCCGACTACTGCATAGTGACGAAGAACTGCTTTGTGTTAGTACAATGAACGGGACTCGCATGAACGTGACAGTTCAGCTTCATCCATAGTCTTATGGCCTCATTCATAGGCAGAACAGATGGCAAGCAAGGACTCATCGGTGTGACGTACCACTTGATATGATGGCTGGTCCACGTGGACGGTCACGTCAACATATCCTGGTAGCCAAATTAATGGCGGATTTTATATTGGCAGTTGCTGAAAAATTCACCAATTTGCCAATATAAATTCCCGCTAATATTTCATTCTAAACTGTAGTTTTCAGCTATTGTGACGTTATAATTTGAGTTGATGCTGTTTCGGTCAGTGAGTAAAGCTTGATATGGTTAAGCAGTTATGAGGGAGTAGCAGGAGTTAAAGGACCACTGTTCTGATTGCCCTCGGACTCCAGAATGTCCTTTAGCAAAGTTTAGGTTAGGGGCAGCCGTAAAGCAAGAATATGCGAACTGTATATTTGGTAGGCTATAATATAGATGATTGAGTCTCGTTGCCCTGATACCGCGTGTTTTTCGCCAAGTAACATGACCTGGATGTTCAAGTAAGTAAGTTCTAGGAAACCGTGCAAGATATGGCAAAGCCACGACGGTGCAGGAAGAGTATCTGGACAACATTGCGTGCCATTAAAGAAATGAGAAGCGCATCTAATAAGTGAAGAGACTCTCTGAAGGCTGATTGACATGAAAAGACAGATGCAAATGTAGACTTACAGCTTGGTGATCGACTTCATGCTGAATCACGTTTCTAGGTAATCATTTTAGCCTCAATTTATTCACCAGTGTCCTAGGACATGTCTAGACATGATCAGATGTAGTCACTTTGACTGTCGTGCTACCGTACGTAGTCAGCGTCATTTAGACCTAATCACCTGGTTGCTGTCCTAGTCTGTCTATACAAAAACTAAACTTGATTCGTCATTCAGGTGAAGCTAGGAAAGCGTGTTAACTAATCTAAATTGTGCGAACAGAATGATGTAACCCTACAAGTGCAAGGCGTGGGCATGGCAGCAAGCATGCGCATAAATCTGGATAGTGCTCCTTTAAGTTTATAAAGACTAAGTATATATGCAAAACTTTGCAAGATGGGCCTCCCACTTGTGGTACTCAAGTCAATCTGCCAATTTCCAGAGTTTCCTACGAACCACCCAGGCGCTTATTGAGAACGGATATTCTTCCCTAAAATCCCATATTCCGTATTGCTGCCCTGTGCGCTGTTTTGGAATTTCCCGGTAGTTATGGAATGCTGGCATACTATTTCAATGTTTTGTTGTGCATTTCTTCAAATCACATTCAGCTGTATAGTTGCATATTTTAGTAATACTAGTTGGCTTTTAGTTATCTATTGGAATCTAATTGATGCATGTGTGTATGTTATGGCTGTTGTGCATTTACTATTGTAATTAACTGTTGTCATCACTTTTTCATAGGTGCTATTGATCGTCTGGGTCCATCTGTGAAATCTGATTACGAAAATGCTTTGAAAAAGGGAGAGTTACCAATACTACGAGGAAACATCGATATGTTTGGTGAAGAAGATGCCGGCAAGTCTTCTCTTGGAGATTCTTATTTGGACGAGCCATTTATTGATAAGAGGGAAAGCACGAGAGGAGCGCACGTGAAAGTGATGAGAATTGGAGGCGGTTCGAACACGGACTGGAAGGAACTGAAACCAGAAGACAAAGAACAGATCCTTGATCAAGTTTTGGTCAGAGGCTTTCATGAGTATGTTGAAAAGCACCACCAAGAAGGGGCAGCAGACACTAGAGAAGAAGTAACACAAGACGACGAGGGAGATTCTGTCATCGAGCAGACAAGTCAACCAGCTGAACAACAGCCGGCGAGTAGTAGCAACACTGTAGCTTTAACAACAGAGAGAAAGACAACCGGACGAGAAGGCAGCATCACAGTATTGAAGAAGTCGCTACACGATTTTCTGTTCTCCACAGAACTAACTGAGGTACAAGCAGCATTTGCAGATCTACTGCGTCATGACAAGGCTGAATTAGAGAAAAGTAAAATGATGATGTTGATCACATTGTGTGATCGCGGTGGTCAAGAGCGGTTTCTGATGACGCACGCAGCACTGATGGCAGACAGCAGTGACTACAGTGCAACCGCTTACATGATAGTGATGGACGGAACAAAGAGTCTTGCAGATCCCATACCTCAATGTTTGTTCCGACCCGAACAAGGAAGCAAACAGTTGGTGATGGAACGGTTTGGTCCTAAGACGAGACGTGAGCTGTTGGCTTACCACATGAATTGCATCAAGATGGCTCATCCATCAGTGAGTGATGGTCCTTTTCTTGGTCAGGACTACGTCAAGCGAGCACCAGTCACATTTGCAGTGTCCACTCGAGAAGACGAAACAAAGAACATGGATCCAAAATTTTTAGAAGAACAAGAAGAAATACTGCAAGATGTGGTACAGAGGAACGAGTTTGGTGATCACATGGTGTTGGCAGAGAAAAATCCGAATAAACTGACTTTTCGTGTTGACAACACACGATCTGGCACCAAGAATCCTGATCCGGTGGTGATGAAGGTGAAGGAGATATTTGTAGCAATGGTACGGTCACTGTGGAGTCAACGACAGGCTATTCCTTTGCCGTGGGCAGTTCTGGATAAATTGTTGAGCAGGGTGTCTCAACTAGCAGGCAACGAAGGCAAAATACTCGACATCGATGAAGTGTGCGAGTTGGCTCGAAAATTCTGTGATATTGTAACAGTTGGAGAATGTCGATCGGCACTGAAATATTTGTCGAGTTTGAGCACGATTGCATTCTATTCAAATGTAAGTGAGTTAGAAAGAAAAGTTTTCACTGATCTACAATGGCTGGTCAATGTCCTCACTATCTTTGTTACCATCCTCGAGAAAAGTAACCTGCCACCAGATCTCTGGAAAGATCTGAAGAAATTAAAGGAAGAAGGAATGATGTCATGGCCATTGGCTCACTATCTGCTGGTGCAGAAAGGTGTCAATGAAAGTCAGTTTGAGTCCATTCTGCAAGTTTTGCATTTATTCGACATCATCTGTCCTATGATCACATCACCAGAGATGCTGAAATCTGTTCTGAAGGTTGGACAGGCATTCTTTGTTCCTTGCTTGCTGGAACAGAGATATGATAACAAATTGGCATGGCAACAGATGACCATCTCCACTTTCTGTCCTCCATCTCTCATCTTTCGTCCCGAAGGATTTGATGCGACTCCCGAGCCGATCTACTTTCGCCTGGTGTCTCGTTGTGCCAGTGAATATGCCCATCGTCCCATGCTGAAAAGAGGTTGTGCTATCTTCCACGCGAATGATGATCTTGAGCTCGATCTGGAACTGGTTTATCATAGACTGCGTTACATTATTGCTACTGTCTACTTTCCAGATGATAAAATTTCTATGAATAAGCTGAAGCAACAATGTAGCATTACTCGTCAGTTTCTTATTTGTCAGCTAAATGAGGTCAAGAAAAGAGGATTGGATGGCATCAAATTTACTGTTTGTGTTAAGCCTCCACCAACTGAAGCCGAAGTAGCTGATTTAATAGATGACGATTGTCTGGTGTGCATTGATGAATATCCACAACAAAGAAGTTTGATAAACCGGAAGAATGAGCGTGTGCCACGAAGGCAGTTTCCTACCTTGGATCTCTGGTTTAATGATGTAGGGAAAGTCTCTGGTAAGTGTGGTTATTTTGTGATCATTGATTGTTATTATATTGCTGATGTGATGTTACAGATGTTGCAATTGAACGTGATGCAAGACAACAAGACGAGCCACAGACAAGTGAGTAGTTTGCTGTGTGAGATCTAGTTTGTGTCATTGTTACATAACACATGAAACATTAGGGTAAAGTAGCCCGGTTGGTTATGTGACGTTTGACCTATCGACCTGCTAGACAACGGCATAACACTTGGCCAAATAAATAATGAAACTTATTTATTACCCGCGCCATAGGATTTTGCTATGATTTAGCTAATAACAGTTGTGTATATAACTATCTCTTCCTTATCATCTGCTGATTTGATGTGTAGTTATACAATGTGATCTGTTTGTCAAGGCCACTTGCCTGATTTTGAGACACTGAGAGATGCTGTTAAATTGCGAGTAGCGATGTATATAAGTTATGAGTAGCAATTTATCTTGTTCTTTATGGGATATCTCTTTTCAGCAGTTAAATGTTCTGCTTGTTTTTGGCCTTTTGAAATTGACACTGCTATGGTTGCTATTGTTTTTTATTATTGTTTCATGTCAAGCACATTGGAAAACAATTATAGTGAGCATAATGTACAAAGTTAGAGAACATTTGCTAGAGGTAATGCTGGTAATCTGTGGTTTTCAATTTTTATTCTAGATGTTGGAAAAGGAGATGATGAACAGCAGGACATAAAAGAACCACTAAAGAAGAAGAAAAAATTGATGGTAAAGGAAGTATCAGGTGAGTGTGACCATTTGTGGTATTTGTTGTGTGAGATCTCGTTTGTGTCATTGTTTAGTTAAGAAGTAATTGTGTATACAAATATTTCTTACTTATATGATGTTGATTGGATGTGTGGTTATACAATTAATGTAATGTGTTTATGTGTAGGATACTCACTTGATTTTGATACAGTGAGAGATGCTGTTGTTAAATATGGCTGTAACTATTGGTACGAGATTGGACTCAAATTGGGACTAAATGGCAATGAGATCATAGATAAAACTCATGTAATACCTCCTTCCGCTGGCAAGTTGTTAGCTGTCATTGAGGCAAAAAGGGTGAAAGATGGAAAAGAGAAAACAGCAGAGGACTTGTTGAGGGCATGTTATTGCATGTCCACACCAATTGGCAAACAAGTTGAAGATGAGTTGAAGAAAGGTGAAATTTTACGTGAACGTGAACTAGTGGCTTGACTTTGACAAACTTTTTGCTGTCAGTATTTAGAGAGAGAAAGGTAGGCGAGTAGCAGCAGGAGGCAATGATGGAAGTGAACACTACTGCAGTAGTATTGTTGATATCACTATGGTATATTGGATATTTATATTTATCAAAAGAAAATGTTGTGAATGTTTCTGTTGCATTTTATTATGAAATACAATTGATTGTTTGAATGGTGTGTATATGATATGACTGCATGTGTCTGTGTAAATCACTGATTCGAATATGTTTACAACCAGAATTTACAATCGACAGAGGCCACCAGTGAGACAAACATCCGTATTATAGCACAAACCAAACATACTTAAAAACAATATCAAACATAAAGTGCACAAAATGTTAGACTCTAAAGTTCATCATCAATAACGTTCAACCAACATGGCGTGTCCCTGCAAGTAAGTCATCATACAAAATGAAGTCGTGACTCTCTGTGAAATCTCTTCGATGCTTACGTGTCCTCCTGCAGCACAAGCAGCGACGAGTGCTAACTTGCTGTCTTCTTTTCATAGTCAATGAGCTGCTGTTGTCACCAGACGAACGCCAGTGGCTCCGAACGGATGTCCAATAGACAGAGACCCGCCCCAGAGATTCATCTTTTCAACAGGCAACAACCCAATCTAAGCCCCAATAAAAGACAACAAATTAATAATATAAAATAATTACAAAATATATTAATTAATTGTAAATAAATATTAATTATAGTAATTTCATATAAAATAAATTAGTTGATATCAACCTTCTTTCTAGACATGTGAGTCTGACAAAAGCAGTCGGAGTCCATGGCCTTCATGTAGCTAAGAGCTGGCCCTAAACAAATATGTTGTGAAAGTGTGAGTGTGTTACACGTGTGAGAGATTGGTGTGAGTGCTCACTGCAAATGCTTCGTGATATTCAAACACGTCGATGTCATTCAGCGTTAGCTTTTTCTTGTCGAGCAGCTTGGGAGTGGCATATGCCGGGCTGTTGGACATTACGCAGTCGAATTGAAAGTATGAAGATACGTAATGTGCAGATTACCCGAGTAATAATTGATCTTTGGAATCTTGTGCAACATAAACAAAGTCTCTGCATTACGATGGGCATCAATTAGCAACTCAAAGGTTGTTGAAAATGTTTCATGAACATGCAGGCAGACTGACTGACAGACTGGCAGACAGACTGATCGACAGACTAATGGACAGACTAATAGACAGACAGACAGACAGACTAATATCATAACTGATAGACAGACTGAGACAGACTGTGAGACAGACTGAGAGACAGACTGAGAGACAGACTGAGAGACAGACTGAGAGACTGACTAAAAGACAGACTAATAGACAGACTGATCGACAGACTAATGGACAGACTAATAGACAGACAGACAGACAGACTAATATCATAACTGATAGACAGACTGAGACAGACTGTGAGACAGACTGAGAGACAGACTGAGAGACAGACTGAAAGACAGACTGAGAGACTG
>NC_085092.1:5454376-5501876 GCF_963422355.1 Corticium candelabrum | reverse complement strand
TATAGCTCAATCGTTAGTCGCATTTGGAGAGTGGAAACATTCGGTAACTTTGTGTTGCAACTTCAAGTCTTGGATGAGTACAGGTGTATAATTGCCTTGGGCAAGGAGCTCACACACAATTGCCTTTCTAGACTCAGGAGCATAAATGACTACGCGGGCTTTGACTGGGGATGGTAGCGGCAACTGGCTGTGACTTGATCATTAGCTTCTGAGGTTCCTGTTGAGACATAGGGTTCCCAAAACGTAAGTTAGTGTCACAAACAGTGTTCCTGTGAGTTGTGGGTTGACTCTAGAAAATTATACTAGCACAGGCTCAGAGTTTTCCTGAGTAGCAAACAGGAGACCGGCCATATGGCTGGAGTGTGACCTTAAGCTAATTAAGGGCAGCAGGTCGATCCTGACGTTTGCTCACTTTGAAAAGAACAAATTACACTAAATGTCTGTTTCATGTTTGGTAGTGTGTTTGTCTCTTTGTTTTTGTTTTAGGGTTAGGGTTCGGGGTAGTCTGTTGTATGTTTGTTATTAGTTGTTTTTGTTTGTTGTTTGTCTTTGTGTGTGTTTGCATGTTTACTGCTGGTGTATCTGTGTCCATCTGTTGCTTTCTGTTCTTTCTGTCTTTTTGTTTAGTATCTTCCAGCTGCATTTCAAACTCTCACTTTGCTTTAATTAATCAAACTTAGCACTCAACATATTGCTCATTGGGATGGGAGATATTCCACATATTGTCAAGACTCTGGCTCTAAGCCACAGACACAGAAAACCAAAGTTGAAGGTATAGGATTTACCACACAATCAACACACCACAAATTACAAAAATTTGGATCTACAACTTACTGTCCAGTTCTATATCATTGATAACAGTTTAGAAGTGATCGCTATGCACATGCTCTTACTGGCCGTGTTATTTGAGCAGCCAGACCAACTTGGACTGCAAGTCAAGTTCGAGTTTGTTTTACTTGTGTCTTTGTGTATATAGATATAGTTTGCATTTATTGTGATAGAAAAGGTGGAGTTGTGTTCTTGAGTTGTATGGAAACTCTCTGATTCATCAGCAGACATTCGATTACCTCCAAACAAAATGTGATCATAAAATTTATCAAGTCAGTTGAGTTTGTGTTCAGTCTATTTGTTGACTGTTTATCTAGTGTCTCTGATTCCTAGTTTTTCTGTGTAGTACGTTGCTGTGTGTGTGTGTGTGTGTGTGTGTGTGTGTGTGTGTGTGTGTGTGTGTGTGTGTGCGTGCACGTGCGTGCATGTGTGTGTGTGCATGTGTTCTCGCATGTAGATGGCATACAAACCCAAAAGTTTGTGAACTTTGTGGTTCGCCAGCCTGTTTTGAAAAACGACAGCAGCTACAGTGATTCCTGAGTTGTGATCACTCTACACATGCGTTACTTCTTGCAGCTCAACCATCAGTTCATCGATGCAATCCTGTGTCTGGTCATTAGAGTATTCGAAATATCTTGTTGAAAACACACCGGGAAGGCTACCCTACAAAGCCATGAATCTCGTCGTCTACTAATTGTCCCGTTTCAAACTGTATATCAGTGGGTGCTCGTGTTTTGCCAAAGTGAGCGTATTGATTGTACATCGGGACTTTTACTATAATCTTTCTTGTCTAATTCTCCTGTAACGATGTCTCATGTGGTTGTCAGGGTTGAACTCACAGCAATGTTTCAAAAGATGTGCAACAATCTCTGAGGTTCTCTTTGTGTACCAGTACATGTCGATCTAAAGCTGGACTTGCTTCTCATATGTGAGCTCATCAACATTAAGATCGGACAATCTAACATCTTATGTTTGATTGTAATGAGTATAGTGTGTATCTATTGTAGACAAGCGTCGTTCATAATCAAGAGTACAAGAAGTGGAGAGTTGGGCCTTGGATTTTATACTGATTATGAAGATGTTATGTTTGTCTGCTGTCTGTCTGTCTGTCTGTCTGTCTGTCTGTCTGTCTGTCTGTCTTTTTGTTTGTGTATGTGTCTGTTTGTGTGTTGTCCATGTGTTTGTGTCTCTATCTGTCTACTTGTTTGTCTGTCTGTCTGTTTGTCTTTGTGTTTATCAGTCTTACTCTGGTTTTCTGTCTGGTTGGTTCTGCTTATTTGCTTACCATTTAGATCATAGTTTTAGGATGTGGCAGACAAAAGTTGGCAGAGGATCTTATCAGAAAACAATGGCATTTATTTGTAGGAATATTGGATGCAGATGATGTTGCCGATTATTTATACCAACGAGAGATAATATCATCTGGTGAGATGGTAAATGTTAATAACACTGATGATCTTGGGAAAGAGAGGAGAACTTTACTGAAGTTGATTATGAAACGTCCGTGGGTTGACGGAGTACAATTTGCAAAGATACTTTCAGTTAGTGAAGTCAACCATGAAGTCAGACGAATGTTGCTATGCAATGCAGGTAGGTGGGTTAAATTGCTTGTTTGTGCAAGGAATTTTATAGCATGTTCGTGTAGTGACTTCTTCATCTTTCTTCACAGCCTCTCATGTGCACAAGACGAGCGGAGAGTGATGTTATTGTATCTGTTTGCTCTTTGTGTGCGAGGTGGAGGGCTGTGAAAAAGTATGGCTTGCATATTGTTAGTCGAGTGTTTGCATTTGTAGGGTAGGAAATGGCTGGAAGTCCAGAATCTGTTGATGACTCGTCACCACTGTCTGACCTACACAGTATGGTTGAGTCGGCTGTCGACTGTCGGCAGTAACAACAATTCAAACCGATAGTGGACATGATGGGGGAGATAGTTGATTGTTTGACAAGTGTGATATCTTATCCTGGTTATTGATATCAATTAGTGTTGGAAAATGTTAGGCTGACAATGTATTTGTTGTTATAGAATAGGAAAATTTATAGATTAGTGCAAACACTGTGTCTTGTTTGCAGTCACTCGTAACTGATTTTTATTGTTTTTATAGACAAGTCGATCTCATTTATTTGTATGTTTTAGAATTTGTCGTGCAAATTGGTTATTATGTGTGCATGAATTAGTCATCAGAGTCATGTCTTCTTATGGGATGATAGATAAGCAGACGATATTGACACGGAGAGCAACTGCATTTGGCAATGCAGCAACAGCAAGAGTAAATAAATGGACAGACAAACATACATACAGAGGAGTAGACAGACAGACAGACAGATGGGTTGACAAACAAACAGACAGACGGGCAGGTGGTGGTTGGACAGACAGGCAAACAGACATGTTTGTAAAAACATATTTACACGACCGACAGAACTAATTGACCTGGTATGTCATTGCAACAGAGACATCATATCATGGACAGTGACAATCACAACGAAAATTGCTGAAACTTTGGGTATGTGTCCGTTGCAATCGTAGGCATCAGCAGCTACAATTGCAACAAGTAAACCTCAAAAGATAAATTAAATATATTACGGTATAAAATGCATCTTATAATTAATTGATATCAACTTAACGTTGTTAAGTCACGCGTTATGATGTCACAGTTACTAAATTTAGCACTCGTTCCATTTGTCTACTCTTGCGTTTTGAGTTAACGGTCTAGATGGCGAAACGCCAACGTTCAAGAGCGATTGACAATGCTCTTTTCGATGCTGCTGTGCAAAAGGACGTAGAAAAGGCCTCCAAAGCAATCGCGAAGGGCGCTGACGTCAATGTTGTAGCAAGAGATGAGGTAAGAATTTGAGTGAGTGATGGGAAATAGAGAGCGCAGCGTGTTCGACGTTATAAATCGCAAAATTTGTGATGGAGCCGCGAGCATGTTTGTAGTGAAGACGTCGTGTGTATGTTATGCTTGTCAACGTAAGAGTCGAGGTGACGTTGCTTTTACCGTCTGACTTTGTACCGACCAGATTATTGAATGAATCGTTTCCTCTATCTCATACGCGCTTGCTTAGCCGACACAAATGACGCTCGCTATATGGTCACGTCCACACACACTCCCATGTTATGGACGGTTTACAACTGACTTTACTTTAGAGGACTCCATATTTTGTAGGGAAGGTATGGTATTGGATTGTGGGGAATTCCATCTGCTCTTCAAGTAGCGTGTGGTGTGGGATCAACCGATATGGTTGATGTACTTATAAGAAAAGAAGCCAATGTGAAGTATCAAGAGAAGGGGGTGAGAGTGCAGTATAATATGTGAAGTGTGTGTGACTATGTGCAACTTGTTAGTTTATTGTGATTGTCAGATTTGTGTTGAGTTGATAAATTGGTTAGAAATTTGAGTGCAGTTTGTTGTGTTTCAATGATTGATTTAATGAGTAATGTTAATGGCATCTCTGGTGTGCTTACAATGAATAATCAATGAATAGGTTGTCACAGCTGGCAAGTTGGACCAACATTGTGTTGTAAGATATAGACACAGAACAGAGAAGAAACATGCTAGATTGGCATTGTTATCTTACCTTGCACTATTTCATTCCTACTCGTATATATTTATTCAAGTGTGGGCATGAAAATGAATGAAGGAGAGTGGAAAGTAGAGAAAGGTTTTAACATAGATACTTCTAGTTATTGTGTTTTGTGTGTATATTTATTTACTAAAATAGATATTGTATGTGCTATTGCTAAAAGTAAGCGACATGTAGCAGGTAGTCACCTCAGATGTAGGCTTGAGGTGAAATTGAGTGTTTGCAAGACTTAAATGCTTCGAGACAAGCAGACACGTCAGTGGAGTCCAAATGATATGATTTGTTAGACGTTTGGTGGTGTAATGAGGTTATGATGTATTGTGTGGAATTGGGTTTAGTGAGAAGAAATGGTGAATTGGATGTGTTATATTTTATAGTCAGTGTTTCTAGATGTAAATGTATTAGTATTGTATTCACTGCTAACAACATCATGATCATATGTCTGTTGTCTGGGTAGAATGGATGGACAGCTCTACACTATGCAAGTAGAGGTGGTCATGTGTCTATTATGAAGAGATTGGTTGCTGCTGGTTGCAACAAACAAGCAACAAACCATGTGAGTGTATTTGTATGTGACAGTATTTGTGATTTGATTTTGCCAATTGAGAAATGACGTAAATGAGTGTTACATTAGCGACACTGTGTTGATTAAGATAGACTGTTTTGTGGTGTATGGGTATTGGTGTAGTTTTGAGGTTGGGGTAATTGTCACTTTGTTGATGGAGTTGAGTAAAAATAATTTGAAGAAAAGGCGTGTCAACTGGAAGGACATTGTGTATAGATACAATGAATTATGTGCATGCAGTTTGATGCTCATGATTGAAACATCAAATGGAGAAACAATGTTCAATGATTAGTCTTGCGCTTTCAGTTAAACTTTTGTGATAGACTTTAGTTTTCATTCATAAAACTGTGCATGCAACGTCCACGTTTTTGCATATCCAAGCATGCAAGTTGAGATGGTGTCCTGGTGAAATGTTTGGCATGATAGATAATGAAAGCAAAACATCCATTACAAAGCACAGTCCCTTGTCAATGGAAGTGACACTGTTAACCACACATTGATGCCTCTTGAGTTGTTTTTAAATATGTAAGCAACACCTATGTGGCCTGATTTCATTTTATACGAAGAAGCTGTCCACACTGTGTCAGACGTTGTCCTAAATCTGTACTAGCTGCACTCCAGAAAGGTTGCTATTGCTTATACAGTGTAGACACATTGTGCAGTATGTCCAGCTTTGATTGTCAAGTGTGTGGAGATCATAAGTCCCAAGATAATAAGAGTGCTTTGCAGATCTGTGAATCAATGCGTAGATTCTTCTTCTACAAAACAGTTTAGGGACTGTTATGTCTTGTGTGACAGTGGAGAGTCATCAGTGGAAAGGGGGTCACATAGCAGTGACTTGACTGGATATGTATGTACTCCTATATATGTATGTACAGTACTGGATGCTTTTTGGTGTCCAAAGTGACCACAGACAGTCTAGAGTGGCAGATATATTTGGAAGATCCTGCAACTGATGTCACCAAAACAAGATGATGTGTGCATACTGATATGGTCTTTAGTGAACGTCTAACAAACCAAATTCGGTATTTAAATCACACATTATCTATGAAACAACAATACACCGACACTTCACCAGACCCTTCCTTGCCTGGAACTTTGACCTGAGGGGAGAGGGTTTGGCTATACCCGAGACTATTGATTGATGATATATTTTTCTAGCTCTGAATTGTGTCTGTTGTGTATGTGTGTTTTATGCAGTGCAGTTAGTATTGTACTGATAAATGTTTTTCTAACATTGTCTGTCAACTGCAGTATGGATGGACAGCTCTACACGTTGCTGGTAATGCTGAGGTTGTTGATTATCTGTTGAGTATTGGTCTCAACATTGAAGATCATGAAATGGTTTTACTGTTAACATTACTTTTGCTGACTTGTAGTTATTGTTTCAAATTGTTTAGGTTGGCCACACACCATTTCTCACGGCATGTGGTTATGGTTGTTTACCTGTAGTACAACGTCTCATCGAATCAAAGTGCAACAAAGCAGCAACAACTAATGTAAGTTTGTTTGTATGTAACATATTTTGTGATGACATTCGAACTGTTGTTTGTACTTGGGAGGATTGGCAAGGGCCTGTGATGGTAGGAAGTGTGTGTGTAACATGATTGCACTGCAGATTTGGTTCTCCATGGTGTGCAGTGCTTTTTTGCATGTGATGTGGCGGGAGAGCACGTGAGAAGGCTGGGAGAGAGAGAGAGTGGTTATTGGGTCTTTGCTATTTTATTTGAGTTCGGAATTAGGCGTGAAGACTTGCTTTGTTATTACTTTAGCATAGTCTCACAGTCATTAGCTCTAACTATCTACTTACAATGATTTGAGAAGCATGCAGTTCATGTAATGCATGGCGATTGCAAACACGTGTCCTTCGATCAAACACGTGTATTGTACGGCAAGCAGTCTGCAAACACTTAGAAAGTCTCTGTCTTCATACAAGTGCAGAATTTGATGCAGCAATTCTAAACCAAGATGCGACAAACACAGCTGAACAGAAACTGCACTTGAAGCTTCATTATTGGTCGTGCTATAGTGGAAACTGAAGGCCTCCTGCATTTCATATTATGCATTTCTTTGCGGCAATCTCTTGACTTTTGGCCACTTGTCTGAAGCGACAAAGACTGAAAAGACTGAAATATATGCAAAGACGTTGCCTTAATTGCAATTAATTCTTCTTCTCGACGTGTTGCGACGCACCAGTGGGCTTAATTTGGGGGACAGCTTCCGGTTATCGAGGCTGATCTATGCTTAGCGCCACCCAATGCTGGGCACGCAGGACCGCAGCCTGCCACTGTCGCCTGACAGCACGAAGGATCCTCTGCCGCCTGACAGCTGCCATCATACCTAACAATAACCTTGTTGCCAGAAATACCACTGGTTGTCAATCGTATACCCATACCCTGACGGACTGCCGCTTGCTCTGTGGCTCCAGTGGGGCTGCCCCGCAAGCGCCCTCCCAAGCAAGTGTCAGCATGCGTTGGCTCGTCGCGGCACCACGCAAGATAGAGACATGAACCAAATACAACACAAAACAACTGCCGATTTATTTCTATCTACTATTTCCGCTCACTCATGTGACACACCGCAGACCGCAACACTTGAATATTCGATCTCACATACGTCTTGAAGCACTCAGATGTCTAACCGCCCATCCTTTGGATCAAATGCTCTGTAATCCAGCTGATGCTGCACTAGAAGCTGCTCTAATTCGAAAACTGTGGGAGGTGTATGAGCTCAAGTCCATGCCCACGTTATCCAGTAAAGATCGCAGTTGAAAAGAAAGTCTGTCTCTTGACAGAAATGCTTCTGACTGGAAGCAGAAGAGCAGTAAGCCAACGTCCATCCACCTTACTGCCAAATTTTGTTTGAGAGCACGTAGAGGGCACACGGGATCTCCTGTGGGAGCCAGTACTACATTGCAGCCGTGATGAAAAGGGTCTGACTTGGACATTCGTAAGTGGAGCACTACCATGTCCTCCTTAAACTGAACGTCTTTTCCACGTAGTGTCCGCTCGTTGAAGGACGTGTCGCTTGCTGCTGTAAATTCTGAGACCTGCATGAAACCGAAAAAAGCTGTTGTGAATGCTGCCCAATACATTAGCTTCTCTCTCCGGCACAGCTGAGGCCATAGGCGCAGGGACGTCTTCAAACTCCTAAGAACTGGCAACGTGATCGGGCGTCGAAGTGGTTTATTGTGGGAAGTCTTTTGTGATCTCCGTATGCCGCGGAGAATCAACTGCACACAAGGTGTCGTTTGGAGCAGGTCGATGTACCCTGCCTGGATGTGAAAGTGACGCGCTGCCGATAAATACACCCTGATAGTCTCCGCTCCAACTGCCCTTGCGCTGAATGCTGCGAATCTTGAAAGTGTGGTCTCTGAAGCCGGCATGGGAGATATTCCCATCTGTTGGCAAAAGTTGTTAAATTGTCTCATACCGTAGTGTAGGCCGCCTGCATTGACGGGGCTATTGCTGCACGTTGAAACTGCCAAATGTCGTGGTCTAGAGCGATTCCCAATTGGGTGGTAGCGGTGTTGGTTCTTGATCTGCCAGTGGAGCTAGGACCTTGAACTTCTCCACCTCTCCGCGAGACAATGCATCAGCCAATGTATTATTCAAGCCATGAATATGCGAGACTGAGACAGTAAAGTTTCCTCTAGCTGCTATAAAGTACAGCGAACGTACGAGCTGCATGAGGTGTTTGTCTTTAGTGGTCTTTTTCCACCAAATATCAACTACCGCATGGTTGTCACAGTGGAAAAGCAAACGTTTTCCGGTCCATTTAGACCCCCAGGTAGCTGCCACGATAACAATAGCGTACAGCTCTTTCCACGCGATTGAAAACGACTTCTGCTGGTGTTGCTCCAGCCAGCGCCCGCACAGCCACCGTTCGTTCCAGCAGGCCCAAAACCATGTGACCCTGCCGTGTCAGTAAACAGCTGCATCTCTGGAGACAGCTGCCACGAAGTAGTAAGGAAGTACGACTTCCCTGGCCACGACGGAAGGACGTGTTGCCACCACTCGATGTCTGCGCGAGTGTCCTGTGACAAATTTACCCAATGACTAAGTGTTTTCGCAGTTGTTGCTAAATCGATTAAGCTTCTAATAAATATTTGCCCTGCCGGTAGGACCTTGCCAGCAAACGAGAGCTTGCCGATCAGCGAAAGTAACTGGCATTTTGTGCACTTCTTACTTAAGTACCACTGCTGCAGCTCGGCTTCGAGATCTTCCCGTTTGGACTGCGGAAGGTGTATTACCTTATTGTGTGAGTCAATCTCTATACCTAAAAAAGTCAAAATTTTTGCCGGTCCTTCCACCTTCTCGGGTGCCCACTCTATACCCAGACGCTGGAGCGTCGCCAGGGTGGTGTCTAAAATATTTTGGCCCTTCTCTCTCGTGGAAGCTAATATCAGAAAATCATCCAGGTAATGAATGACGTGTCGGATACCGAACTTGACACGCAGAATCCACTCTACTGCGTCTGCCATTTGTTTAAACTAGCATGGGGACGACCACAAACCTGGCAACCTCCTGTGGTAGTAATAGCTGCCTTGCCACGCGCAACCCAACAGATGCCAATCGTCTGGATGGACATGACAATGACGAAACGCGTTCTTGAAGTCAACTTTGATCATGTACGGGGATGATTGAAACGTCTCAATCATAGCAATGGCCATGTCCACTGATGGGTATTTAATGGTAGCACCGGATTTGTCGATTGCATCGTTCACACTTTTGCCCATGGGTGCTGACAGATGACAGATAAGTCGCCAAGACCCGTCCTTCTTGGGCACCACACCCAAGCCAGATGAAACGAAATTAGCTAGTGGGGTATGGTCGTGTGGCCCGGAGAGAAAGCCTTTGTCACACTCTGCTGCCAATGCTGCCGAGACCGCGTCTGGATGCTGAAGTGCCGATTGAAGGTTACTTGCTGAGTAATGTAGCGTGTCGTCCTTACAACCTATTCTAAACCCTTGCTCTAAGTTCTCTAATAACCAGTGGGCACATCTGACTGCAAGCAAGCTCTGAAGCAAGTTGACTGATGTACAACTCTGATTAAAAGAGCTTGCACCCTACCATCTCACAAGCTATAAATACATTCACTTAGCTCATTAATTATTAACTCTTACATTTACAGTTGCAATAACATTGTTTTACTGGGTTTGTATTAGCATTCTCATCACTGATTAACCGTCTTTGTCAGACCAGGGGTTTTGGTTTGAGTGGTTGGAATTGAGTGAAGAATGAACCTCCTTTCCTGAACTAGCGCAACAGTGCCCAGATTGCTTATTTTTCTTGTTCTTTCATTCCCTTGCCACCTCCCGTGTAAAATACAACTAATCACTGCATTGATCTCGACATCACTCTATAAGACATGTTTAATCCTGATTTCAGACAAGCCAATTTAGGTTGACAGACTTGACAGAGTTGAAACTTGTACCGACACAGTACTAGTAGCAGCTGCAATAGATCCATGCCCATCTCTAATGTTTGGAATAGATGAATTCTAATTTACATGAACTGCAGTCTGTTATGTAGAACTGACACAAACAAAGCGATAGGATTCCAGAACATGAATATAGATAAGCAAGGTTCGAAAAATGTGTTTGAATCTGGTTGCCACTTTGGCCACGTAAAGGAATGGTTGATTGCCAAACTTTCCCTAGTTTCTAGTTCAGAGATTCCAGAAGTAAACAAGTCATTAATATCACTGTTGAGACCCTTTCCCAGATTATCATGTTTGACATTAAATTAAGACCTAACTAGGAATTTGCAATAACGTTGGATGAACATTGTAGATAGCAAGTAAACACATCAATTTACAGTATTATGCTTGAGATTCTTTCTATGTAATACTATGAGTATTCATATTTTATCCTAACTTTCAACTAATTGTATTGCTACAACCAAACAAAAATGTGGTTTGTCATTACATCGACATCCTGGCAATGCATCCAATAAGACATGAGCATTCTTTGGTTGAGTAGATAAGAGTGTTTCTTCTCTTATGACTCAGTGCCACTGTTGTTGTTGAGAACAGTGCATCCGGCTACTGCATGTAACCCCACCTGTCCTATGGCTAGCTGTGCTAATCTCTGGAACACAAGTGATAAACTTTTGTTATTGTAGTACTTCAATAGTGTGTGGCATCATTCAACATCTAGATTTCAGAACTGGACATGCAGAAACTTTTGTCTGAACGGACTTTCTTAGTAGCACTAGGAGACGTACGAGCTCGTGGACGTACGTTGTAGTTCTTCTGATAGAAAGACACTTATGCAGGTTGATGTGGAAAAGCTGTTTGTTTTGCCACTTCTGACGCCTGCCGTTTGCAAAGATCTACGTAACAGTTTTCATTTGTCTCGATTCAAGATGGTCAGAGTCTTCGTTTCCTTTGAACAGCATAGAATAGGATTTAAATAGGCAGTTGCTGTCACTTTCAACTACGGTTGACTGCAGATTTCGTGTTTCATTTGGGAGAAGCTGCTGCGCAATGGTGTCTCATCAATGATAGAATGGTTGACTTGGATTTGCTGGTGTAGCCTATAACACCGCAATTATTTGAAAAATTAAACACGCCTGCATGTCTTTAGTTGGGTTTGTCTGGAGCTGACAGCAGAGACCAATGAAATTGGTACAGGCAGTAAAGTCTATAAAAATGTTGATCAACCAGAGAATAGCAACAACTTGCAATAGATTGCTAGGTGATACGTTGCTACGTGATATGTACGAAGGTGCTAAGTAGACGGCTTACTTTGCAGTGTGCCACTAAATGGTAGACTTAGAAAGTGGTTTGCATCCAAGAGCCACTGCCACAATAGACTAAAACTACCAAATATTTCTAATCGCCAAATTGGCGACCACACCACTTGTTTATTCGCCAACCACCTAGAAGTGGTCGCCATATGGCGTCTCGGCGACCGGATTTTTTGAACCCTGACTGATAAGACTTTTTAATTAATGAATTTAGAACTCAATTAGTGATACAATCTTTTTTACATAAACTGCACTGATCAAGCCACTCATGCACACACTGGATTTCTGTTAATTGTAAAATTGTTGAGTAAACAAAGTATTTTTCATCTGGTGTTGATCCTAGTGAGTTGTTGAAACCAGCAAACTGACTTTCTGAATACCGACTCATTTATCATTTCTTTTTATTTATAGCAACAACAATGTTTTTGAATTGACTTATTCAGAAGTTTGTTTATTGTTCAAATGTTAATTGGTTCTAAAGCAATTTGTCTGTTGTATCTGTTTGCATGTCTGTTGTATATGACAGCAAGCAGTTGCTGCTGTTTGATAATAGTCTGTGTGTTGGAGCAGTATGACTGCATGCCATTTTAGTATCATTGTAAATTTTTGGTTTTGACTGCTTTTGTATCTCATGTAAATTGTTTATTGTTTAGAATGGATCAACAGCATTACATCTGATCTGTTCATATCCTGGTCTTACGAATGACCATTTATCAGTTGTCAAGCTGTTGACATCATTTGGAGTTGATGTGTCAGCTAAGGACAATGTATGTAGACACTTGTTGTATTTGGTTTGAAGTATTTTGTGCTAATATGTTTTAGTTGTTCTTTGAGCTGTAATGTAAGATAATAAGAGATGGCAGATGTGAGCAGTTAGTATTCAGTGTTCTTCCCAGGAATTTTTGGTCAGCTCGCAAAACAACTGATTGTCCAGTGGCGTGTCCACTTTTATCAATGTATTCAGTGTAGTCCAACTCCTCAATCAGGATATCCTGAATAGCTTGTGACAAGGCCCTAGGAACACGTCTAGACACATCATGTTAGAGCTCATGGCCTTGGCGGTTTTTGTGTGCATTCCAGATTAGGTTCCACTTGACTGATTAAAGAACAGTATTAACTAATACACAGCTGAGGATAGAAAGACATCTCGCTGACCAATCTCCATGTGTAGCTAACTGATAATTAATAATTGGTAAATTCTCGAGAAAGCTTGTTCTTACCTAACCCACTTTTGGGGAGGAATTAGATGGAAGCTCTGGAGTGTTAAACTGTGAGCAATAAGAGCCAGGTTATTCTGTCTTACGCTGACATTTGTAGATATTGTCCATCTGACTGGAATCGACGGATAAGATCAGACTCAAACCTCACTGTCTCAAATTCCAGCTGCATTTTCACTTTCTTGTGCCCTGCCAACCGGCAAAGAACAGTGTCAGCCGGCAGTTTGCTGGCTTGGCCGACTCTGTGTTGAACCCTGTTATTGTATGGTTAAATGTTTATGGGTCAGTGATGAGAACAAGAAATGAAGACTATGATGATAATACATGAATGTCATGTGACATTTTATCTCAACTGCTAAAGCAACAAACATGGACAGTTGAGTTGTGATGATTTTAATGAATTAGGTTTTTTCATTTGCACATTGTAGTGCATTTTAAAGCCAACAGATAAATCAAATAGTGGATTTGCAATCAAATCGTTTTCATTACTTTCAACCATTTAGCAGGCAAATTGTTCATTTGTCTGTTTTTGCAACCAGCAAGTGCTGAGAAAGTCTATATTGTCAATTTCTAGTGGTTAGGTGATGGTGTTGTTATTTTCTCATGTTTACTGCATGGAAATGGGAGAATATTTATTGAAAGCATACACTGATAATGATTTTGTTTGAAGTGCTGATCATAATGTTGATTTACATTTAGAGTAATTAAATTATTTTTATGGGTCAGTCACATGACTGCATAGGATGTGGATGTGTGGTTGTTGGAAATGATGAGTGACACAGTGGTGAGCATTGATTTAGTGAATGTGTGATTAGTAATACAACTAGTTTGTTTGTTACTGTGTGAACAACAGATAAAGAACGCTGGATTACAGTAACTGTGTGTTAGCATTAAATTTGTAAATAATTTATGTTGTTTAATGAACATGTATGTATATATACATACTAGTAAGGTATAAGGTGTTGGCATTTGTTGCTCCAATAACAAACACTGTGCTTTTATTGGACAGGATGGCCAAACTGCAATTCAAGTAGGAGAAGAAGAGTTGCAGTCAGATCGGGGAAGTCGCAAAGAAACTCGTTCTGCTATCATTTCCCATCTGAAGGAATGTATCGATAAAGTGTGATCTGATTGTTGTGTAGTGTACATTTTGTGTATTAACTATAACTTGTTTATGTGTGATGTTAGAGTGCTGCAGCAGCTGTAAATCCATTACCAGATGTTGTAGAAAGTACAAACATTGATGTTCAACTTCCCAGTAAGTGAGACAATCGTGTGCATTATGACGATGTCACACAATAGACAATACTGTATATGTAAACACCTTTTGTCATGTATAATGATGATTTTTCCTATCCTTTGAAGTAACAGCATACCAATGTTAGAAGAGGTGATTATTTTCATTATCAGACAAGTTCATCTCACCTAATATTCTTCTAGTAGATTGTCAGTATTTATTTTTATCATATTTGCAACTCACAACAGATCGATCCAACTGACCAGCAGAAATTTGTTTATTTTTTTTATTGATTTATTTATGTGATACCTAAATTAATATATGAATGTTGTATTGGCTTTTCTTTGTACAGAAAGTCATACTGCATGTGATCATTGTTTACAATACCATATAAGATGAAACATTGGCAGGAATTTATATTGGCGGTTTGCTAAGAAATTGACGGACAAAGCATATTGGCAAATTTTATTTTGGCGGTCGACATTGTTATTTGGTAACTGATGTACGTCTTACGATAAGTGGTCATGGAGTTTGTGATTTACAGCTGTGTTTGTGGCTCACATTTCCCTAACTTACTGGTCTCCAACTACTGCATAGTGATGAAAAACTGCGGTGTTAGTGCAAAGAACGTGACCCACGTGAACGTGACAGTCCAGCTTCATCCATAGCCTCATGGCCTCATTCATATGCACAACAGACGGCAAGCAGGGACTCATCAGCGTGACGTACCACTCGATATGATGCCTGGTCCATGTGGGCGATGACGTCAACATATCTGGGTGGCCAAATTAATGGCGGATTTTATATTGGCGGTCGCTGAAAAATCTGTCAACATAACTTTGCTGCCAATATTTCATCTTATACGGTAGTTTTGTCTGTTGTGACGTTATAATTTGAGTTGATGCTGTTTCGGTGAGTGAGTAAAGCTTGATATGGTTGAGCAGTTACGAGGGAGTATCAGGAGTTACTCCTCATCTCATCACTTGCAGGAACTGGGTAACGGGAATTTCCAAAACAGCGGCCAGCCTAAAGACTGCCCACTGGGCAATTTTTTTGAAAATTGTACTTATTAACAGCCCATGGGCCGCTAATGAGAATCAAGATTGTGGTGTGCGATTCAACGTCGGTGCCCAAAGTTGGTCAATATTCTGAGGCTGTATTAGTAACATGCGTTACCATACTATAGTGCAAATACAGTTTTGGCAACCAGACAGCGGTCTTACACTGTGGATAATTCGATTAACAAAGGAACCTCTAAATAAATATCTAACAAGAAGCTTAGGAGGGCCGTACTGTCTGGTCGCACTCGTAAAGGAGCACTGTGCTGATTGCCCTCGTACTCCAGAATGTCACAGTCACTTGAAAATAGATCATTTTTCAAGTTTAGTAAATATAGAAAGTTTTAGTAAAAGTTTATGTTAGGCAGCTGTAAAGCAAGAATATGCGAAGTGTATATTAGGTAGGCTATAATGAAGACGATTGAGTCTCGTTTGCCCTGATACCGAGTGTTTTGTGCCAAGTCACATGACCTAGATGTTTGAGTAAGTAAGTTGTAGGAAACCTTGCAAGATATGGCAAGCCATGAGGGTGCAAGAAAAGTATGTGGACAACATTGCGTGCCATTAAAAAAACAAGAAGTGCATCTAATAAGTGAAGATACTCTCAGAAGGCTGATTGACATGAAAAGACAGATGCAAATGTAGACTTACAGCTTACCTAGTCTGTTTAAACAAAAACTAAACTTGATTCATCTTTCAAGTGAAGCTAGGAAAGCATGTTAGCTAATCTAAACTGTGCGAACAGAGTGATGTAACCCAGCAAGTGCAAGGCTTGGGTGTGGCAGCAAGCATGCGCATAAATCTGGACAGTGCTCCTTTAACTTTATAAAGACTAAGTATATATGCAGGACATTGCAAGATGCGCCTCACACTTGCCTACTCTGTAGTACTCAAGTCAATCTGCCAATTTGCAGAGTTTCCTACGAACCACCCGGACGCTTATTTGAGAACAGATATTCTTTCATAAAAATCCCATATTTAGTATTGCTGCCCTGGGGCTCTCTTTGGAATTTCCAGGTAGCTATGGAATGCTGGCACACTATTTCAATGATTTGTGTGCATTTCTTCAAATCACATTCAACTGTATAGTTGCATATTTTAGTGATACTAGGTGGCTTTTAGTTATCTATTGAAATCTAATTGATGCATGTGTGTATGTTATGGCTGTTGTGCATTTACTATTGTAATTAGCTGTTGTCATCACTTTTTCGTAGGTGCTATTGATCGTCTGGGTCCATCTGTGAAATCTGATTACAAAAATGCTTTGAAAAAGGGAGAGTTACAAATACTACGAGGAAACATCGATATGTTTGGTGAAGAAGATGCCGGCAAGTCTTCTCTTGGAGATTCTTATTTGGACGAGCCATTTATTGATAAGAGGGAAAGCACGAGAGGAGCACACGTGAAAGTGATGAGAATTGGAGGCGGTTCGAACACGGACTGGAAGGAACTGAAACCAGAAGACAAAGAACAGATCATTGATCAAGTTTTGGTCAGAGGCTATCATGAGTATGTTGAAAAGCACCGAGAAGGGGCAGCAGACACTAGAGAAGAAGTAACACGAGACGACGAGGGAGATTCTGTCATCGAGCAGACAAGTCAACCAGCCGAACAACATTCGGCAAGTATTAGCAACACTGTAGCTTTAGCAACAGAGAGACAGACAACCGGACGGGAAGGCAGCATCACAGTATTGAAGAAGTCGCTACACGATTTTCTGTTCTCCACAGAACTAACTGAGGAGCAAGCAGCATTTGCAGATCTACTGCGTCGTGACAAGGCTGAATTAGAGCAAAGTAAAATGATGATGTTGATCACATTGTGTGATCGCGGCGGTCAAGAGCGGTTTCTGATGACGCACGCAGCACTGATGGCAGACAGCAGTGACTACAGTGCAACCGCTTACATGATAGTGATGGATGGAACAAAGAGTCTTGCAGATCCCATACCTCAATGTTTGTTTCGACCAGAACAAGGAAGCGAACAGTTGGTGATGGAACGGTTTGGTCCTAAGACGAGACGTGAGCTGTTGGCTTACCACATGAATTGCATCAAGATGGCTCATCCATCAGTGAGTGAGGGTCCTTTTCTCGGTCAGGACTATGTCAAGCGAGCACCAGTCACATTTGCAGTGTCCACTCGAGAAGACGAAACAAAGAACATGGATCCAAAATTTTTAGAGGAACAAGAAGAAATACTGCAAGATGTGGTGCAGAAGAACAAGTTTGGTGAGCACGTGGTGTTGGCAGAGAAAAATCCGAATAAACTGACTTTTCGTGTTGACAACACACGTTCTGGCACCAAGAATCCTGATCCGGTGGTGATGAAGGTGAAGGAGATATTTGTAGCAATGGTACGGTCACTGTGGAGTCAACGACAGGCTATTCCTTTGCCGTGGGCAGTTCTTGATAAATTGTTGGGCAGGGTGTCTCATCAACTAGCAGGCAATGAAGGCAAAATACTCGACATCGATGAAGTGTGCGAGTTGGCTCGAAAATTCTGTGATATTTTAACAGTTGGAGAATGTCGATCGGCACTGAAATATTTGTCGAGTTTGAGCACGATTGCATTCTATTCGAATGTAAGTGAGTTAGAAAGAAAGGTTTTCACTGATCTACAATGGCTGGTCAATGTCCTCACTGTGTTTGTGACCGTCTTTGATAAGAAAAACATTCCTCCACATTTATGGGAGGATATCAACAAAGTGGAGAACAAAGGATTGATGTCTTGGCGTTTGGCTCAGTATTTGCTAGAGAAAGAAGGGGTCAACGAGAATCAGTTTGTGGCCATCCTTCAAGTGATGCACCTATTCGACATCATCTGTCCCATGAATACGTCACCCGAGATGCCGAAGTCTGTCTTGGCAGTTGGGCAGTCATTTTTCATTCCCTGCTTGTTGGCACAAATATATGAGAGGCAGATGGTATGGCAACAGAATGTCGGTTCTACTCGGTTTCCTCCATCTCTCATCTTTCGTCCCGAGGGATTTGATGCGACTCCCGAGCCGATCTACTTTCGCCTGGTGTCTCGTTGTGCCAGTGAATATGCCCATCCTCGTCCCATGCTGAAAAGAAGATATGCTGTCTTCCACGTGAATGATGATCTTGAACTCGATCTGGAACTGGTTTATCATAAACTGCGTTACATTATTGCTACTGTCTACTTTCCAGATGATGAAATTTGTATGAATGAGCTGATACAACAATGTAGCATTACTCGTCAGTTTCTTATTCGTCAGCTAAATGAGGTCAAGAAAAGAGGATTGGATGGCATCAAATTTACTGTTTGTGTTAAACCTCCACCAACCAAAGCCGAAGTAGCTGATTTAATAGATGACGATTGTCTGGTGTGCATTGATGAATATCCACAACAAAGAAGTTTGATAAACCGGAAGAATGAGCGTGTGCTACGAAATCAGTTTCCTACCTTGGATCTCTGGTTTAATGACGCAAGGAAAGTCTCTGGTAAGTGTGATTATTTTGTGATCATTGATGGTTATTATATTGCTGATGTGATGTTACAGATGATGCAATTGAATGTGACGCAAGACAACAAGACGAGCCACAGACAAGTGAGTAGTTTGCTGTGTGAGATCTAGTTTGTGTCATTGTTACATAACACGTGAAACATTAGGGTAACGTAGCCCGGTTGGTCATGTGACGTTTGACCTACCGACCTGCTAGGCAACGGCATAACACTTGGCCAAATAAAAAATGAAACTTATTTATTACCCGCGCCATAGGATTTTGCTATGATTTAGCTAAGAATAGTTGTGTATATAACTATCTCTTCCTTATCATCTGCTGATTTGATGTGTAGGTATACAATGTGATCTGTTTGTCCAGGCCACTTGCCTGATTTTGAGACATTGAGAGATGCTGTTAAATTGCGAGTAACGATGTATATAAGTTATGAGTAGCAATTTATCTTGTTCTTTATGGGATATCTCTTTTGAGCATTCAAATGTTCTGCTTGCTTTTGGTCTTTGAAATTGACACTGCTATGGTTGCTGTTGTTTTTTTATTATTTTTTCATGTCAAGCACATTGGAAAACAATTATAGTGAGTACTAGTATACATGGCCCGTCCTTCGTACGGGCAAGATACTGTAGTGTAAAGATAGGTCTGTGGACACGTCACGTGCAATCTTTGTTGCGAGGTCCCGGATATTCTGAATGAATTCGAATCTTGCTCTTCGCGCTTGTTTCGATAGAAATCGACACACTCCCCGTGTAGCGCCTGCTGCAGAAAACGTGTAGGTTGGATTCGGTGCAAATGCAATCAGAATTTGGTGAGAAACGAAAGCGATAGAAGAGTAAGTCTCGTCGGCAAGAGATATTCGATCGCTCGAAGCTTTGCGAAGGACGACGATGCATACGGTCTACACGGGAGTGGTGTGGTCGTGTGTTCGAATGAACGGGAATGTGTAGCGTTTGCGTCATCGAGAAATTTTACGCGGGGGTCGATCCCTCGAGAGGGGACCCGCTGCATTATTTTTTAAATTTTTTTACGCAAACCTTCCTCTGTGCGTGCCGAGTGTGCGTGCCGATTTCGGTTGCAAACGGACAAGAGACGTGGCCCCCAAACGCGAACACACACACACACACACACACACACACACACAGACAATTTGAGCTTTATATATTAGATAATGTACAAACTTAGAGACCATTTGCTAGAGGTAATGCTGGTAACCCATATGTTTTCAATTTTTATTCTAGATGTTGGAAAAGGAGATGATGAACAGCAGGACATAAAAGAACCACTAAAGAAGAAAAGAAAATTGATGGTAAAGGAAGTATCAGGTGAGTGTGACCATTTGTGGTATTTGTTGTGTGAGATCTCGTTTGTGTCATTGTTTAGTTAAGAAGTAATTGTGTATACAAATATTTCTTACTTATATGATGTTGATTGGATGTGTGGTTATACAATTAATGTAATGTGTTTGTGTGTAGGATACTCGCTTGATTTTGATACAGTGAGAGATGCTGTTGTTAAATACGGCTGTAACCAGTGGTACGAGATTGGACTCAATTTGGGACTAAAAGGTGATAATATTAAAGGAGAAACTCATGAAATACCATTTCCCCCTGGCAAGTTGATGGCTGTCATTGAGGCAAAAAGGAGGAAAGATGGAAAAGTGAAGACAGCTGAGGACTTGTTGAGGGCATGTCATCGAATACCCACACCAATTGGCAAAGAAGTCGAAGACGAATTGAAGAAAGGTGAAGTTTTACGTAAACGTGAACGAGTGGCTTGACTTTGACAAACTTTGCTGTCATTATTTAGAGAGAAAAAGGTAGGCGAGTAGCAACAGGAGGCAATGATGGAAGTGAACACAATTGCAGTAGTATTGTTGATATCACTATGGTATATTGGACATTTATATTTATCAAAAGAAAATGTTGTAAATGTTTCTGTTGCATTTTATTATGAAATACAATTGATTGTTTGAATGGTGTGTATATGATATCACTGCATGTGTCTGTGTAAATCACTGATTCGAATATGTTTACAACCAGAATTTACAATCGACAGAGGCCACCAGTGAGACAAACATCCGTAATATAGCACAAACCAAACATACTTAAAACAATATCAAACATAAAGTGCACAAAATGTTATCATACAAAATGAAGTCGTGACTCTCTGTGAAATCTCTACGATGCTTACGTGTCCTCCAGCAGCACAAGCAGCGACGAGTGCTAACTTTCCGTCTTCTTTTCGTAGTCGATGAGCTGCTGTTGTCACCAGACGAACGCCAGTGTCTCCGAAGGGATGTCCAATAGACAGAGACCCGCCCCAGAGATTCATCTTGTCGACAGGCAACAACCCAAGCTAAGCCCCAATAAAAGACAATAAATAAATAATATAAAATAATTACAAAATATATTAATTAATTGTAAATAAACATTAATTATAGTAATTTCATATCAAAATAAATTTGTTGATATCAACCTTCTTTCTAGACATGTGAGTCTGACAAAACCAGTCGGAGTCCATGGCCTTCAGTTAGCTAAGAGTTGGCCCTAAACAAATATGTTGTGAAAGTGAGTGTGTGACATATGTGAGAGATCGGTGTGAGTGCTCACTGCAAATGCTTCGTGATATTCGAACACGTCGATGTCGTTCAGTGTTAGCTTTTTCTTGCCGAGCAGCTTGGGAGTGGCATATGCTGGGCTGTTGGACATTACGCAGTCGAATTGAAAGTATGAAGTTACGTACAATGTGCAGATTACCCGAGTAATAATTGATCTTTGGGATCTTGTGCAACGTACACAAAGTCTCTGCATTACGATGGGCATCAATTCGCAACTCACAAGTTGTTGAAAATGTTTCACAAAACACTCTTCATGACACTCTTCTCTTTCTCTCCTGATGCGTTCGAATTTGGTAGTTTTATTGGTTGTTGTGTTGTTATATAGAGAGTGAGTTGTTGGTAAATGTTGTGTACTTGTCGTGTAGTCTATTTGCTGTTATTTGTGTACAGTTTTTGATTGCTTGTCTTGAGGGCAACACTAGAGACAGGCAGACATACAGACAGAGAGATGTATGGACAGGCAGACAGACAGATGCCAGTGGCGGATCTAGAGAGAGGCCCGAGAGGCACGAGAGGCACGAGAGGCACGAGAGGCCCGAGAGGCACGAGAGGCCCGAGAGGCACGAGAGGCACGAGAGGCACGCGCCTGTATCTCGATCGTGAAGAGTACACGTTGTGGACTATTAGTACTGTACAGCTTGCGTGCGCGTTTCATCGACTCCCATGTATCGTTTGAACTAACATGCATGTGTGTTTCATGCACTCGAGCTCTGGAACTTTAGCCCATCAGTTTGGCACAAAGCACATGAGCTTGTCGTGGTCTTCGGTAGTCTCGCGTAGCCAGAGCCTCCGAAGTGGAAGCAGGTAAGGTCTGGCTACGCAAGACTAGTTCTACGGACGTTGCGCAAACTTTCCACAAGAGGGTCGACCATGTTGGAGGAGAGAAGTCATTGACTAAACTTAAAAGATTCTGACGGGCCTAAATGTCTTTCTAAGCTGAAGGCTGCTGATCAGGAGCTTGTGAGAAATGTTTGAAATAGTTATGATCCTAGAGGGCCAGCTGCGAAAATGTGAACATGGACACGTGACTAACTGATGACGTCCTTACCGAACCTGACAGTCCACGCCTGTCTCTTGTGAGAATCCTGGATTCGCCATTGGATGCATAGACGGATGGGCAGACACACAGACAGATACACAGACAGAAAGGTGGACAGTGTGATGTTACCGGTACTATATTATACGTTCATCTTACGCTCACTAGACTCCGCTACAGAAGACTACTAATCAACAACTGTTCTAGTTACATATACAAGCCTAATTGTATTATCTAATTAAACAGACACGCATGTGTCTGTTACATCTCCCTCCTTCAAGTTTTTAGCACCATCGTCTTAAATATAGTCATCCAGTTTCTTTTGCCTTCTAACTTATCGCCCGCTGGAGGTACTGTAGGTTTTCAGAGTTGGTTGTTCTCCCTTGTCGTCGATTGTGCTAGGTCTCGGTTTGTCAGTTTGGCTGATTGTGTTCACACTCGGTAAATAATCGTCCAAAGCTGGTTCCTGATTTTGATTGGGTGGTGCTCCCCGTGTCGGATGAATATGTCGGCGATTTCTTCTGAGGCTGCGCCCGTTTTGAGTGACAATGTATGCTCTGGGTGCAGTGTGCTTCTGAGTTACCACAGCGGGTTCCCACTGCTTGTCGCGTTGTATACGAACTACCTCTCCTGCTTCCAGCTCACGCATTGGCTGCGCTTGTCTATCATAGTAATACTTTTGACGATGTTGTCGTGCCCTTAGATTCTCGGAGATGTTGGTGATAATGTCTGGTTGCAACAGTGCCGACGCAGTAGGTAGTCTTGTTTTCAGGTTGCGACCCATAAGAAGTTGGGCTGGAGACGCTTTTAACTCAGGTATTGGTGTACTTCGGTGATTGAGCTAAATATGGGTCCGACCCTTCGTAGTGACATTTGCGCATGAGCTGCTTTATGGTCTGCACATTCCTTTCCGCTAAACCATTGGACTGGGGATACTCTGGGCTGGAGGTGGTTATCTTGAAACCTCACTCTTTGGAAAACAAATTACAAATGCAAAAATATTTGTGTCCTTTGCGGCAGTACAGTATCAAACCTAGCAACAACTATCAAAGAGTAGCAACAACAATCAAACTTCAAACGATAAAATTAAAAATATAATAATAATATAATAATTTATTTTTATCACACCAAACCTGGCGTAGTTCCCTCATAGGGACAACATAACACACACACACACACACACACACACACACACACACACACACACACACACACACACACACACACACACACACACACACACACACACACACACACACATGTAGACAAATGACATAACTAACACACAAAATCACGTAACCTACACGTAAAAATATTACCATCTACCATATCCAATCCGAGTCCAGGATAACTACGTCTAACTATTAGCAATGCCAGTCCTCTCACAAGTTCATTTCTTGAATCTGTAGCCCGTTTAAGAAATTTAGTCTGTATTATTTTCATCTTAAGAGATGCCTCAACAAATTCTGGAATTCTTTCCGCTATAGAGTCTCTTTGTCTCATACCAAGCCTACGACGAATACCTTTTCGATACGCTGTGTTAATAGACGTCTCTACTATACTTCGTTCAAAATTCCACAAATGACTTCCATATGCAAGAACCGGAAATAGTTGACTTTGCATGATTGTCATCCATACGCTATCTTTTGGACAACTTCCACCAAGTCGGCTAATGACACCATTCACAGCAGCATAAAATTTCCTTTTTCTAGCTTCCAATGTGCTCTGTACCATACAGCAACCATTCATAACGACGCCCAAATGTGTTATTTCCTCCTTGTTTGGTAATCTATTGCCATTGAGAAAGACATCTAATTCACTAGAGTGTTTCCATCGTCTCTGCTTGAATGTAATCACGACACACTTTTTGGTGTTGTATATCAGATGATGCTCATTTGCATACTTAGTACATATATCTAACATTTGTTGTAATGCAGCAACATTTGGGGACACTAGTGTTATGTCGTCTGCGTAAGTCAAGCACCCGAGGTATAGATCTGCTATTCTGGCTCCGAGACCAGAAAATCTAAGCTGTGTCGAAAGATCATCTATATAGAGATCGAACAGAGATGGAGACAAAACGCTCCCTTGTCGTACACCATTTCCAATGCCAAAATGTGAAGAACAGTACTAGTGGTTGTTCCACTTAACTTTCGTTTCTTGACATGAATACCACTTGGCAAGAAATTTAACCAAATATGCAGGAGCACCTCTATCCAGTAACTTGTTAAACAGACAATAAAAGGAAACTTTATCATATGCTTTTGATAAATCAAGAGTACACACATATACTTCTTTGTTACCATTTGATATGTAGTAGTCGACAGTCTCCTTCAAAACAAAAGAACAATCTGAGCATCCACGATCCTTTTGAAACCAAATTGTTGTCGACTAGACATCAGCACACCATGCAACTTGTCACGCATTATTAGTTCCAGTGCTTTTGATATTGTTGACGAAACGGTATTCCTCTGTAATTGTCTGGATCACTGGCATCACCATGTTTATGTTTAATGACTGGAACAACCTAATAAGACTCCAAAAATTGAGTTGGGACTACAGAATGTCTTAAATACATATACAAGACAAACTAGATCAAAGCGGCGACTATGCAAGCTAACATAATAAAGCACGAAAAATAGTAAATCCAAACAAGAAAACTATCGGATCCAGCCAAGAAAGTAACGTAACTAGATATCAGTAGAGCTGAAACTCGTCGCAAATTTGAGGTAGCGCTGCTGTCAAAAGGTGTTCATTTTTCAAAAACCTGTTCTACACACATAGTTACTAAGTACTACAACATTTCGAATTTCACTTCAGTTCTCCTTGTAGTAGACAGAATGATACGGGCCTTACAGGCCCGCTCCCGCGTGTGGTGGGAGGTTGCGCGTTAGTGTTCTGGCGGAGTTGTACTGTACTACTGTCTATTCCACGTAAGCGTGAACTCGGTAGTGAGTAATGAAGTAGAAGTCACACCAGGTGTGCTCATTAGAGCATTAAGAGCTGCTCCAGTTGGACCATGTTACACCAATTATCTTAAATGGTTCCAGTTGCTGATCCGTTGGTCTTACAAGATAATTGGATAATAGCCATTACTCCACCCGTTTGTCTTTGATGTGCACAAGTATTATCCTTCCGTTTCCTTTGTAGGAAAGGCCTAAATAATTTGATAAACAGAAATGCCAGACAAAGCGGTTTGTAGCGATACCGAAATCATCGCGAAAGTACAAAAAACAACGAAGATATTGATGATTTTCAAAGTTGACACTTATGGGGAACAGACAGTAGTGGCTGGTAATACAAAAACGGTGAAAACACAACATTTGGCGACGAGGATATCGCAATGGCCGCTAGAATAGGAAAGTGGGACCGTTCGACAGCGACACAGAGGAATGGGACCATTACGTGGAACGATTGGGATTCCTTTTCACAGCCAACAAGATCACAGAGAGGGAGGAGAAGAGAGCGATTCTTTTGACGGCGTGCAGGGAGCCGACATACAAACTGATCAGGAATCTCGTGTCACCGAGGAAGACGGAAGAAGTCCCGTATGACGTGATCGTGGCTACGGTGAAGAGCCACCTCAACCCCAAGCCATCAGTGATCCTCCAGAGGTATCGATTCAACAGCAGGAAAAAAACGCCCAGGTGAGTTAGTAGCAGACTTTGTGACAGATTTGAGAAGACTATCGGCTGACTGTGAGTATGGAGAGACGTTAGCAGACATGCTTCGCGACCGATTAGTGGTCGGATTAAGAGACGAACGAATCCAACGCAGACTACTACAAGACGATACGCTAACATTTGACAACGCATGGAGAATCACTCAATCGATGGAAACAGCAGCCAAGAACACAGAAGAACTCAACCAAACGCTAGGGATGCAAGCGACTCTAGTACAGTCTGGAGAAGTACACAAGATGATAGAAAGTCAGGAGGACCGTCGGAGAGGCAAATGTTTCCGTTACTTGGGTGAACATTGGCCACGACCCTGCAGATTTCTCAATGCGCAATGCAGAAGATGCAGGAAGATTGGTCACTTGGTAAGGGCGTGCCAAAATCCAGCAGCAGAAGCAAAAACAGCGCATCGTGTTAAGAAAACTGGGAAGAGAAGGAACCATAAGACCCACGCCTTTTTCAGAATGGGCTGCACCAATAGTACCGGTACTGAAAGCGGATGGGTTGATGCGAATTTGCGGCGACTACAGATTGATCATCAACCAAGCCGGACAGCGAGATAATTACCCGCTAGCACGATTGAGGACATGTTGGCATCATTATCGGGTGGAGTGACGTTTTCAAAGTTGGATTTAAGCAACGCATATCAACGAGTGGTCTTAGATGAGCAGTCCATGAAGTATACGGTGATCAATACGCAATCGGGACTGTTTGAATTCACTAGGCTCCCTTTCGGGATTGCGGCGGCGCCAGGTATTTTTCAGAGAGTTATAGACTTTGCTACAGGGGATACCACACACGATGGTATATATGCATGATATTCTTATTACTGGTAGGACACAAGACGAACATTGTCACAACTTGGAAACAGTGCTCAGCAGACTAACACAAGCAGGATTACGCCTCAAACGCAACAAGTGCGTCTTTTTCCAAAAGAAAGTGGCATATATTGGAATACAAAATCGACAAAAAAGGGCATTTACCCTAATGGAGAGACAGTACAGGCAATACAAAACGCACCGGAGCCAAAAGAATGTACAGGAACTACGAGCATACTTAGGGCTGATCAACTACTACGACGATTCTTGCCGAGATTGTCAATATATGACTTATTGCGAAAAGGAAAGCTCTGGACATGGGGGAGAGAACAAAAAAAGCATTCGAGCTCTGTGAAGTTGGCTCTGCAATCCACCAACCTCTTAGTACATTTCGACCTGGAGAAAGAGCTGACTCTCGCATGTGACGCATTCCCGTACGGAGTGGGAGTGGTGCTATCCCGACCGTCACGATGATGGCGCAGACAAATCAATTGCATTTGCGTCCAGGACTCTTACCCAGGCTGAATGGGGCTACGCACAGATAGACAAAGAGGCACTGGCCGTAATGTTTGGAGTCGAGCGGTTTCACCAGTTTGTCTATGGTAGACCATTGTGATCTACAGAGATCACAAACTTCTGTTAACATTATTTGGAGAAAAAAGGGCGTACCGACGACTTGCTCCGGTCGCCTGCAACGATGGTCGTTATTGCTGTCAGGATATCAATACGAGCTGAAATACAGGCCCGGAAACGAGAACGCCAACGCGGATGCGTTAAGCCGGTTCCAAATAGAAAGCAAGCCCGAAGTGGGAACAGAAGACCCACCGGAAGCAGTGTTAGCCTTGCATATCTTGGAGATGTTGCCACAAAAGCGGATAACAGCGGCACAGCAGAGGAAGTTGAACAGAGTAAGACATAACCTTAACAAGAGTGAGAAGCTACACGTTGTCAGACTGGCTCAGAACGAACAGGGAGGCGACATTAGAGCCCTATTGGCGCCGGAGGGTGGCACTGAGTGTGCTGGGAGGATGTGTATGGTGAGGATCCCGAGTCATAATACCACTACAGGCTAGAAAGAGGGTACTGGAGGAGTTGCACGGGGTTATCCGGGGCCGCACGCATGAAAGGATTAGCAAAAAGTTATGTGTGGTGGTGGCCAAAGATGAACCAAGAAATCGAGCAACACGTCCAGCTTTGCATCAGATGTCAAAGCCACGCTACCGCTCCAGTGAAGGCACCGTTACACCCGTGGGCGTGCCCTGAGAAACCCTGGACCAGACTACACTTGGACTTTGCAGGCCCATTTATGGGGAGGCAGTTCTTGGCAGTGGTGGATGCTTTCACCAAGTGGCTGTAGGTGAAGGCTTTACCATCCATTACGGCATTATCTACCATCAAAAGTCTGCAGCGCATATCTGCAACACATGGGATCCCAGAGATGTGCGTAAGGGATAACGGACCCGCGTTTGTAAGCAAGGAGTTCAAGCAATTTATGGAAGGAAACGGGATCACCCACATAATGTCGGCACCCTATCATTCATCCACGAACGGTCAGGCAGAACGGGCCGTCGAGGCATTCAAAAGCGCATTGAGAAAAATGAGGAAGGAATACGGATCACTGGAGAGTAAAGTGGATCACTTTTTATTTCGGTACCGGCTAACACCACATACAACCACGGGGTAACCACCTGCAGTACTGTTGATGAGTCGACTGCCGCGTAGTAGATTGAACATACTAGGAGCAGATGTGGGGGAGGGGAAACGACAGAGACAGAAACAACAACGTTACCAACATTACCGAACCAGCAGGGAACGTAACTTGGGCATTAGACAGCCGGTGTTCTTGAAAAACTTTGGCACGGGGGAGCTGTGGGTGAGCAAGGAACAACCCAGCAAGAGTCACCTCCTCAAGCCGGTGAGGAACAATGCTGTGCCAGGGCGGAGATCCACAGATGAACTAAAGTAGAAGGGTTAGATGTAGCTTTAGGGTAGACGAATACAGTAGATTGATACGGGCCTTAGAGGCCCGCTCCCACGTGTGGTGGGCGGTTGCGCGTTAGTGTTTTGGCGGGAGTTGTACTAGTGGCTGGTAATACAACAACGGTGAAAACATAACACTCCTGTGTTTATATACCTTCAAAGGTCAGGGATCTCATCAAAAAGTCTTGCAAGTTTTTGTGCATACCTCTTCCCAGTGCAACGTTTGTAGTATAATTATGTTGATTTGACAACAAATCAATGATATAATTAGCAGAATGGTGTGCTGCTTAGCTGTGATGACAAAATTTGCCACAATGACGCCAGACCGCTGAATTTTGGTCAAGCGACGGTGAGCTTCTTTGTTTGCAGTCCAATTACGTGCATGCAAACATCTAGATGCCTAGCAGATAACCTATGTGCCCTGCTCTCGTTAGATAGCGCATTTAGTACGGATACGGATGATGAGACCATGACTTCGAGACGTTTCCCTCTATACTTTGTCTCAAAATTTTTGGATACAGATCATTGCCTTAGGTATAACTATATTGGAACTTACTGGGTTAGTAGTTACCCAAAGCTATGAAATGTTGTTACACTGGTCTTGTAGTGTAGTTATATATATAACATAAAATATAGAGAATATTATATTTTATAACAAACTACTACAGACAAAACCGGCAAATCCCAAGCAATTACATCAGCATCTAACATTAATCTACTTTGTATCATACAAGCATTAAATTTCCACAAATTAACATACAATTGTTGCATTAAATTAGAATACACTTGTGTAAAAGGAATACTAGTCGCAGTCACTACTTTAGACGCAATAGTTTTAATAGTATCCAGACTAGCAGGAGTCCAAAAACGATACGTTTCCACTGCTAGTGGGAAGAACAAGGCACCACTGTCAGCGACTGCTTCTTCGTACTTGAGATCTTTTTCAAGTTCACCTGCTGCTGCAGCTGAACAGGCAGAATTTGCACTGTTGACAACAAATTCCAATTGAACTGTGTTACGGATGGTAAGGTCAAAATAGGCAGAACGTCCAAACAGAAAGTTGGGATTGTAAACATCACCAGGGCGATTGCTATTCTGTGACGAAAATCTCTGTTCTAGTAAAGTCCCTTGTCATCTATCAACAGCGCATTATAGATGGTGTCCCTCAAAGCATCGTGACGTTTTGATCTCAACGAGTTCTTACGACAGCCGAGAAGATGATCACCAATCTTGCCAATCAATTGAGCACATGGGCAGCGTACAGCGTTTGGATGAGACGGAAAAAGAGGAATACCCAGCCGAATTCGTAGAGCGGCAGTGAACTCATGCCTGGACTTAGCAAGACCGAGATTTGGGTTGGGAATGGCTGTGAGCCATGCCCCTGCATGTGATTCACATATATATATATATATATATATATATATATATATATATATATATAATTATTCACGCAGGGTCTGAAATTAAGATTGTATACAGCAGTTTATCTTTAAACTTCTGTAGTCGTACAACAAACATGCAATCATCTGTTGTTTGTCCTGTTGCACTTTAACAAGTTTAGTGTGCAGCCCATCGAGCAATCTAAAAAAGAGCTTCGTGTAGTCTGCCTTGCTGCCGCATACATATTCCTTCTCATAGGTAACGTCTCGTCCGACATGTTGCTGCATCTGTTAACTAATTACCATGGCCATGCACACGTCATTCGTCGTCACTCTAGGATCAAGAATATAGATGTGTCGCAAACAATTTTGGCGTGTTTCTAGGACTAAAATTAGATTTTTTCTATGACTAAAATTATGTTGTCTCAATGTGAAATTAGACCCTAAAATGGTACGAACATAGCGGTGAACGCTAGCAAAAAGACTTTCAAGTTTGACTTAACTGCTATAATTATAAACTTTGTAGACGTTTGTGAGTTGTTTATAGACTCTTTCTTTGTTTGAGATGTTTGCGACCAAGATACAGTTTGTATGCAGTCTATTTTTTCGCGTTCTGGTGTCACTGCTACAAAGTATATCACTAAGTAGTGTCGGGGGAGGGGGGAGTAGATGGGCTAAATCTTCTTCAATCTTTGTAGGCGTGCGTGCATGTCAAACCATTAAGTTACCAAACTGTCAGATAAAACTTGTTCATAACACTGTCCCTGTAATGACGGACGTTCATATTGTAAAAGGAAAAAGGAAAATTGGTGTGGCTTTGCAGTGTGGGTGACAGCCCCCAAACTTGAAACCACGCGATACACCGGTGCTTCTTACACTTCATAATTAATTAGACCTCTTACTAAAACGTGGTCTTACATTCGATCTATTTGTCATGTAAACTTAATGTCACCAGCCAATGACTATGCGTACTTTACTAGTCCAGCTGCTCTAAATACCTAAATAGTGTACAAACATAAATTGCTATCAAATGCTTTCTCTTTAGCAATAATTTTTAAGTACAATTAAAGACTTATTTTCAGTTTATGTCATTGTAGTTGTACATGTCTTTGGCCTTGCCTGGTTGCTTAATTAATTTTAAGATTGCTTCTTGTTATAATAGTAGCCATAGAAACCATTTCCTGTTTGTGAGCCATCTGACCAAAAAGTGATGACTAGTTCTCGTTGACCGTTTACTTCAGGCAAATTCTTGCTTTCTATTACACGATATATGTGTCGATTTGGTCGCCCACAGAAAACGTTCGATTGCCCATTAGCAAACTCAACGTTAAGTTCAATGTAGTCGCGGTCTCTTCGCTCGGGATGAGCTGCTCGCTTGCATTCATCGGATGATTCAAAATCATCAAAATTGGTCGATATTGGTTGATCCAGATGAATTGTGCGAAATTTTAAAACGCCAACAGACTTGACAATGAAATGGTACTCACAAACTGTGTTTACGGCATAGCCTTCTTTCCCATATTTGCCGTGCCTGCACAGAAATCAATTGTTCGTTATTCTTTTAGCTAATGAACCCAAACCGTTGAAATGTACATTTTAGAACAAATGGAGAAAGACTATAAGCAAACAGACAGACGGACAGACAGACAGACAAACAGACGGACAGACATTGTTTTATTGATTTACACTCGCCAAGAACAACGTTTGCTTGGCGAGTGTAAATCAATAATTTGATTGATTTACACTCTAGAAGATACAACAAGCAAATATTTGACAGACAGGTGCGTACAGCTGTAGTTTGAAGACTTTAAGAGCTTGTAATTGCTGTGCATAGTTGGACTTTACTTTACACACTATAATAGTGATTTGCAGTTGATGTTTAATAGTTCAGTGTTTGAAAATATATGTATCGACAGACAGCAAGGAACACTACAAGTATAGCGCGTAAATATCGCAGACAAACTAAATACTAATTATATGAATGTTAGTTAAGTAAATTGCGTAAAAGACCTACTCGAGATAACGCTTTGAATCATCGTGCTAGAGTGGTTGCAGTAGGCCGGGTCTACGAAAGAGCCACTGGAGTGGAGAACATCCGGGATTATAGTCCATCGCACTAACGACTTCTTGTATGGAAGCTATTCTGCATGCAAGGATACAAAAATTCCCTTTAATACGAATTTAATCTCGAAAAGCCACAAATTTGTATCGATTAGCTATTGGCAAGATCTGTATGAAATGCAGAGACAATACATTAATTAGTAATTAATGGAATACCTAGATTTCAGTGAACGTAGTCACCGACCTGTAGACTAGCTACTATCATATCTTACACTAAAACAAACCCGCCAACACCACACTAAAACACTACTCCATCAAACGACAAATTAGGGAAACACGTGCAAGACAACATTAATTAAGACGACAACGAGAGTGTACAGTAGAAACACGCAAAGTAAAAATGACATCAAAATTCTAATGCTCACAATTCGGTAGAATTGAGAACTTGCATTGAATCAGAGATAGCAAATGGTTCGCCCAAAGGCGTTCCCTTTTCATAAAAAGTCTTAGCCACAAACCTAGAGTATCAAACGAGTGAGACTTACGACAAACTAAAAGATTCAGCAAGTCATTAAATTGCACGTGCCATACCGTAAATCAGACGTAACCTTTTGTGTTGTTCTCGATACTACATTAAAGCACTGCGCGTAGCTATAGCAGCAACGAAACACATCAATGAAAATGATGTATAGAATGTCAGCCGACAATGTATAGTTTACTTTCCCGCCGATACGTTTTCGACGAAGCCTAGACCAGATACCAGGAGAAAGCCGAGAGCGAAGTGATACCACACATTCATGATCAAACACGAACAATTTGCTGCGATTCCTGAAAACGGCAATGATCACACTGACTCCTAGCTGTGAGCTTTATAGCGTGAGTCGAAACCACGAAAACTCCCAACAATGACGACACGTAGACACGTTTAGCTCGGTCGTTGGATCAATGGGTGTTTTCACACCACCGTATGCTCGACGTTTGCTGCGCTGCGTAGGCGATATGAGGTACAACAATGTTGACGGATACTCATCTAGACTGAGGTAATTAGGACGCGTGCACGTTGCGTTCCCCGTGAGCATTTTAGATTAAACTATGTGACTGTGTAGTTACCTACCTAACTATACAGTACAAGCTGATTTGGTACTCGCATTTACGGGTTGCGTTATCTAGAGATAATGGAGAATGTCGACTAGCGCCTGGGCATGTCAGTGTAAGGTGTATACTGTGCACGATGTCTTCTCATCATCTGTCTCTTGGTCTAGTGCAATTCCTGTCACCGCGTCAGATCGTGCGTGTCACAAGTCGCTGCATCCGCCGACACGGTGCAGTGTCACAGAAGTCATAGGTAGCTACATCACATTTTACAAGATTGATAGGCGTGGTCATTCGACGCGTCGATGCCGGAAGTGTCTCAGTCTGTAAATTGTGTCTGCAATGTTTTGTATCTCTTGTGGTCGTTGGTCTCTAATTTTCTTAGCTCGTTTGTTGGCGACAACCTTGCAGAGTTTGACGGGCAAGGATGATGAAAATCAAGTGATGGGCGTGGCAGCACTGCGTCGAGAGAGTGCTAGGTACTGTGATCTAGAATTAGAACTAGTGGTCTCGTTATCTATAACTATAGGGAAAGGGACATTTCCCTGACAACTATAGAAGCGACAGATCCAGTTCCGCAGGCCTTGCCCTTCTTGACGCCTTGCTGATTAAATTTGCAACAGTGGCGTCGCTATGCAATGGACCTGGGAAATCCACGGTCTCCCTAACATTAGTAGGTGCGGCCTCTTAGATGACACATGCAGACACAACGTTTCATAAAAGTTAAACCATATCACCTGGCCTCCTCAATTTTGAAGGTCCATGCATGTAGCGACGCCCTTCTTCCCAAAGTCCTAGAGAGGAAGCAATTGAATCGTGCATAGATAGAGAGAGCTACGTAGCTTTGTTTACGCTATTAATAGATAGATAGCATAGAGATATGCGCGGTGGTAACGCTGTACGCGAGCAGATGTACAGTACAATGTATGCAAATTACTGGTAATGTGGACAGTGAGGCTAGAAATCGACACACTCTCCGTGTAGCGCTCGGTACAGAAAACGTGTAGGTTGGATTCGGTGCAAATGCAATCAGAATTAGCTAGCGGTAGAAGAGCGCGGCTTCAATCGGCTAGCGTAAAGTCTTCGATTGCAGAAAGCGTTGCGGACTCCGAGGGCGACGACCCGTACAAGCGTCTACACGGGGCTGGTGTGGGCGTGTGTTCGAATGAACTGGAAGGTGTAGCGTTCGCGTCATCGAGAAATTTATGCGGGGGTCGGTCCCTCGAGAGAAGACCAGGTCATGCACTGCAATGACAAATTTGAGTAGTCATGCATGGACCTGCTCCGCTGCAAGCGCAGAGATTTTGTATAGAAATCAGCTTTGTAGCATAAACGGTTGATACCAATACCCACTCTTACAGAAGAATTGAACTCAAACTTAAACCTACATACCAATGCTACCGTGTTGGTATTTGTATTTGTATTTGTATTTGTATTTGTATTTGTATTTGTATTTGTATTTGTATTTGTATTTCTTTTACTATGGAAAACCCTCAACTCAGCGGTCGATCTTCCGGGTACCGTACCAAGCATACATACATCAATATTTATGCTAACATACATACTATACAGTCTAAGTGAAACACTATCTAGTATTTTAGAACACATGGATCTAAATATCATCTACAGTGTAACAGAACTTCCGTAGACACTGCTTAAAGTCAGAGACTTTAGAGACTATTCTTAATCTACATGAAAGAGAATTCCAGAACTTTTGAGCACGATAAAATGAAGACTGCCGAAGTGCTTCAGTGTTTGGATTAGGCATATGTAGTCCTGATTGAGTAAGGCGAGTGTGATATTGATGATTTTCAAGTGTGTGATACAGGAAGTTGACAATATTAGGAGCTAGAGAATGTAGACACCGGTGAGCGAGTGTACCTAGGTAGAAAGAGTGTCTGGCCTGATGTGATTGGAGACCAAATTTGGAGAAGACAGAAGACATATTGCCAGTAGATTCCCTTAGTTTCAGGCCAGAGAGTACTCTCAAAAACCTTTTTTCAATTCTCTGAATCCGCTTCGCTATGCCCGCAGTGCCATTATTCCATACAACAGCGCAATAATCTAGATCAGGCCGAATCACTGATTTCACTATAGCTAGTCGAGAGTGATGGTCGAGGAGATGATGACAACGATATAAAATGCCAATCTTCCTCCCACTTTTCCTAACAACTGCGTCGAGCTGCGGGCGCCAGTTTAGACTTTTATCAAATATAACACCTAGATATCTTGCCGAGTCTGTTTGTTTGAGGGAAGTTTCACAAATCGTGACGGAGTAGTTAGACAGCATCGAACTGTCGCGAAATTTTTTAAATAGCAACAACTCAGACTTTTTTTCATTCAATGACATCGTGTTGTGTTGGTACCAGTCGGATAGAGAATTGAGATCGAACTGCAAGTTATAAGTCACTTCATTAAATGATTTCCCGCTTGTATAAAGGCACGAATCGTCCGCAAATAGAATAAGAGAAGACTTTGTGACAGCGGAGGGCAGATCCCCGGTATAATAATTGAATAATGATGGTCCAAGCTTAGAACCTTGTGGAACACCTCGTACAACAGGGACTTTTAGAGAGATATCATCTCCAACTTTCACAAATTGTCGGCCGCCGGTAAGATAGTCAGAAAACCAGCGATGAGCACTGCCATCGACTCCGCCAAGAGACAGCTTACGAAGAAGTAGACAATGATTCACCGTGTCAAATGCTTTTTGAACATCAAGGAGCACGACTCCCGAACAACGACGATTATCTTTTGCTTCGAGTAGGTCATCCGCTAGTATACTGACGGCATCCTGGGTCGATCGACCTTTTCGATAACCATATTGACACTCTGGTAAAAGCGAGTTCGCTTCCAAATGCCGACTTAAAGTGTTAAAGACAGACTGTTCCAAAAGTTTGGAGACAATTGGCAAAAGAGAAATAGGCCGATAGTTCTTTGGATCATTTCGGGCACCCGATTTAAAGATGGGAGTAATTTTGGCGCATTTCCAATCTTCAGGAAGTTCACTAGCAGCCAGCGAGGTATCGAAGAGTGCCGTAAGAGAGGGAGCAATGGCAGCTGCACCAATTTTGAGATACTTTGCTTCTACTTCATCCCAGCCACTTGCTTTGTTTACATCAAGTTTTGATAGTAGATTGTGAACCTCCAGCTCATTAATAGTCAAGAAATAAGAGAGATTAGTAGATCCTTGGAATTGCTTCTGCGACTGAGAGCTATCAAATTCAGCAGTCTCAATTGTCCCGACAACTGAACTAAATTGTCTGCCAAGAGCTGCTACGGGTGGTAACTGAACAGAAGAAACTCTATTGTGCCCCGAAATTTGATTGATGGTATTCCAAAACTTTGAAGGACACTTGTGCATGGCAGTTAGCTTTTCCCGAAAGAACTTGGCCTTGGCATAAAAGAGAGCTGTGTGTGTGTGTGTGTGTGTGTGTGTGTGTGTGCGTGCGTGCGTGCGTGCGTGCGTGCGTAAATTTAGCGCAAAATACTATAGAAGAACAACTGAAAAGTCTGTTTCCTGAGTTCCCGCGGTCGTTTGACAGAAACTATTGCTACGTAACGCAACCGTTGTTACACGAATAGGTAAAGACACCATCGCTCGCCCAACACAATGCTAACCGAGCATTTACTAGTCGAAGCCGTGTTTACACCGTCGCTTCTACAGCTATGAGCCTTCAAAGTCCTGAACACCACGTACGTACGTACGCTAGGAGGAGTAATTGTCGCGAAGAATTACGAATATACACGCTATTTTCTTTCTAGACGTGCAACCTGTAAAATATATTTAAAGTCCTACATAGCGACTGTCGTTTCGCGTGACCACAGAGTCCGTAAATAGTCTGTAGTCGTAAGTAAAGTCATTGTATACGGGACATAGAATCTCTCCCGGTTACGTAATGATATTATTAGATTCCCGTAAAAAATATCGTAAAACCAAGAAAACGATATTTTGGGTCAGCAGTTGCAGACAGGTGAATTCTGTTGATAATTTCCGACAGGTCCTAACAATGGCAAACATAAATTACACCGTTCTGGTAATAGAACTCTCTCGTGAAAGTTTCGCGCGTACGAGTGGCCGTTCGTCCATTGTCTCTGGTTGCCACGTACGACATAAAGGAAGTAATGCTTCACGATTGGGCCACACTAACGAGGCGTGGCACATTTCTGTAGCGTGACAGACGTAGTCCCCAGACCGAAAGTCGGTTCAGCCCTAAACGTTTAGAGTACGCTACTCGCCAAGTCTCGTGACTTTTACAAAATCCCTTTCATATAGGCTCACGCAAGAGACGCGATTTACAAAGTATGCGGATTACACCACGATTGACGGAGCAAGGCGTTGTTGTAGGCTTCCTAGATATGTAGATTTAGTTCGCTCACAACAGCTTAGCTAAACCTCCGCGAAAACGTGGGACACCAAGATTAGTGCAAAGGAAATTATCCTACAACACACGCTAAAAATTTACGCTAAAGTCAAGATTAATTACAAATTATTGCGTCTAGTCAGCCGATGAATGAAGATATTTTAGCAGCTGCCCAACCACAGACTGTGTAAGTTATTCAGTTTTCCATGATATTGCACAACAGCCGTAAGCAACGAATAGTGGAACGCCTGAATCGGATAATTGAACGCCGAGTTCAGAAAATTAAACACCGGATTCGGATAATTGAAAGAAAAATACTATAGAAGAGCAACCGAAAGTCTGTTTCCTGAGTTCCCGCGTTTGTTTGACAAATACTATTGCTACGTAGCGCAACCATTGTTACGCGAATAGGTGAAGACAGAACACCACCGCTCGCCAAACACAATGCTAACCGAGCATTTACTAGTAGCCGAATGATTTTATATTGTGCACAAGTTTTCGTACGTTTTCAAATTCCCGTACGTTTACAAGGTCCCGTACAAGTTCCCGTACGTATACAAGTTCCCGTACGTTTACTTCAGTTATGTTGATCAAGACCGAGTGATGTATCATTCGTTTGTCGATCACGATCCTTGGCAATCTCTTGTCACTCATTATTCATATGTAGTCGACGACTTGATTGTAGACCAAGAGCTGCTTTGCCGTTTGCTCGGCTCTAGCCTAATTTCCTTGAACGATTTTCAAACATGATCGTGCTGCGAAATACCGCTGAGTGAAAGGAACGTCGACAAGCTTGTTTTATGTCTACTCAGACAAGATCCAAAATTGTTTCGGAAGTTTTGCACAATTTTGAAGGACGTCGGACGAGGAGAAATGGCTCGACGACTCAAGGAAACTGCTGTAAACTGTATTTGAATGTCGTCAAAAACTAGCTATTTGTCACAATGTAGAACTGTCATACTTTTCTCATGCCTAAATGTAACCATGCATGATTCAATCTATACGTGTATACGACACTATGGCTAGCTGCATGCTACAATTAAGCCACTATCAGATGAACAGCAGTTTATGAAACTCTGCTCTACATTAATACCTCAGAGATGTTCTTTTTTTGTTTCCAGCATCTAGTTTGCTAGCATGCCAAGCCGTGGCTGCTTCGAAGTATCTTTTACAGCAGGCCCGTAGGCTGGTCGCAGGAGTGGGGGTGCATTTGCCAACAAAGTCTATGTGGTTTTAATTAAATGTAATCGCACTGCGCTAAAGTTTTTTTGTGGATTCACCACTTTGGAAACATGGTTAAATTGCGTTTGTATACTTGGTTCACATAATTGTATTTGCAATTGCGCGGGCATTATCTAATAATACGTATCTGTATTCATAATTGTATATGTAAGACTTAGAGTTAGCAGAAAACATTAGTGTAACAGTACCGAGTCGAGTTCGAGTCTGCGAGGGTGAAGGCGAGCATAATAATCGACTACGTCGTCGAGATCTATTGGTACATCGTAGTGGATGTGAAGGAGAGCAAGGTGAGACAATCTGTCCTTACCCATGGATGCGCGCATATAGTTGTCTAGGCGTCGTAAAGCACTGGCGCTTCTCTCACATTCACACGAGGTGACAGGCATGGTACAGGCGATGGTCAAAAGATCTGAGATGTTTGGGAAGTCAGTGGCGTCACATTCTTTGATGGCTTTTGCTGGTGAGCACGGTCTCTTCTCAGGGGGCATCGCCATATACCTGTTCCTCCAGCGCCTGAGTTTCGCGTCCATCAATTCAGGCGATGGCAGATCATCTCTGTACTTGATCAGCGCCTCCTCCGGGTTGACATCTTGCGAACATATGATACTCGGTACGAGACCAAGTAAGGAAATGGCTGTGACTGCCGACTTTGAGAACTGCCGGTTGATGCTAATAATAATATGATCAAGAAAGGGAATTGCAACATTTTTCTGGAAATACTCTCGAACAGAAGCAGCTGGAATATTGCTGCGATTTTGTTACCTTGTTGCAATGCGAGGCATTGCAATTGTACTTCCAACCTTTTTTGCCATGTCTGAACTAACTTTGTAGATTTGAGAAAAGCTGCTTTCAACGTTTGCGCGCTCGCTGTCGTGGGTCCTCACAATTTCAGATATCATGTTATGCGCTGCAGCTTCACGGTAATGCCCGAAAGGTGTGATAAGTACTGATATATCGTCACAAACACAACAACAAACTGAAAGAAAGTAACACTGGGCAGAATCTGCTGTGCTTCATTGCGGCCTGCATAGTCCCAGTCAGCATACGAAGTCCCATATTTATCCAAGTGATAGCGGAAAGCTATCATCTCTAGAGCTTCAACCACAAATACATACCCTTGGTAGAAGTGCCGATAAGCCGAATGCCGCTCAGCCCATCGCGTCTTGCACAGATCGATCGGTGGTTTCCTCCTCTCTTCATTGACCACGATGTGGTCGATGATAATCTCTAGAACACCACTTCTCTTTGGACTATCGAGAAAGAAACGGCTGCGTTTTTTAACGCAATCGATCACATTACGTACTTCGGGAAGAGCACATGACTTGCTTATCACAAGGTTAAGGCAGTGGCCACTGCAGTGTACGTAGGTGGCTAAAGGAGCTTTATGTCTAATCCTGGCTTGGACACCCACTCGATCTGAAGACATGTAGCTTGCGCCGTCGTGGCCCTGACCACGCATAGTAGCGAGTGGTATGTTATTCTCTTCCAGAAAGCCAAAGATACCATCTGCAATCCGCTCCCCAGTAATTCTGTCCAACTTCAAAAACGTTGAAAACTCTTCTCTGACCTCTTTAGTACTTCTGTCAACAAACCTGGCGCGGACGGCAAGATGCTCAACGTTATGCGAAGTTACCTCGTCGGCAAGGATGGCGTAATAGGGCGCAGCTGTCAAATCACCTATTATTTTCTGTAAGAGGATGTGGTTTCCCATGACTTTAATCGGCTCATTTTGTGTTTGAGGAGAAAGATAAGTTGCACATCGCATTGCAGGAATTTCCAGGTGTCTTCTTAACTCTTCATCGTGCACTGCCAGAAGCCGCAGCAGAGAAAGAAAATTACCTGGATTTTCAGGTGATTCCACAGTCTCTGCGTCTCCACGTAAAGCAATGCACTGTCTGGCGCAGTACAACACAGCAGAAGCAATGGACTTCAGGACAGCACGATTACGCGCGACATCGGCCGCCCTGCGGGTGTCCGACGTGCAGTAATGGTAGTATCTGGATTCTCCAAGGTTCGCTCGAAGTCATCAGCTTGCTCGATGGCTTGATGATGGTATAAGCACTGCTCGTGCTCCTTTGCTTTTTCTCCTTTCTTGTTCCAATCACGAAAAGGCTTGCATACAAACTTCCCCTTGGACACTTTAGCAACGAAAATTCCACAAGCAATGCAAAAGACACCATCCACTTGCTCGCTGTAAACCATCCACGGGTGTTCTGATAGCCAAACAGGACGAAAAGCTTGGTTGCGGCCACCGATACATGTCGGAGGAAAAACTTGGTCGGCACGAGGCTTTCTGTGATTTGTCGGTAGGTTATACTTCTCCGCAGCACCCTGAGCCTGCATGGAGTTGCAGAAATCGACACAAGACTTGGCTTTGAAAAACAATTTGCCAATATCATCCACTAAATCATGATTAGAAGTATTAGCATGATGGCATTGCTGATTGCCGCCTGCGACGCGTGCACGCTGATCTCCTGCGACGCCTGCACGCTGAGCCTCGTTGTCGTGAACTTCGCAGCATGTGTTGCGCAAAGGCTCGACATACGTGGCGGTAAAGGACGACAATACTCTTTCTACACTACCACTACAGCATTCACTGGAAGTCGGTGTTAGTTGATCGTCTACTGAAACCAGTTGTGTAAAATCTGGATCAGGAGTCACAAGTTGATCACGTGCCCTTTTCGGAACTAGAAAACCGTCCAGCCGTTGACAAGTAGCCGCTGCTTGCCTCCTTTTTCTATCTTTTTCCTGAGACCGTCCCATCTAGTGTCACTGTGACGAACACACACTTCTCCAAGTTACCAGGTAGCAAACAGGATAGCCAAATATCTGACATGTACTTTGGAGTTCCGACACATTCCTCGGAGTCCTTTTGCCTACTACCCGGACTTCTTCCGTGAACGGGTCCTGGGAGGGAGCACGTGCACCCAGTGCACCCCCCAAGCCTACAGGCTTGATAACTGAACGCCCAATTCGGATAATTGCTTGCCTGAATCGGGTAACTGAACGCTGAGTTCAGATAATTGAACGCAAAACACTATAGTTGTCTTCAATTCTTCGTTCACGCTTCAGTCGTCTCACTCGTTTACTGAGATAGTCGCCTAACAATGATCGCATAGTCACGTGACAATGGTTGCGTAGCAATAATTTCTATCAAAGTAACGCGCGGAAACTCAAAAACAGACTTTTCTCTTCTTTTAGCTTTTCCTTTTCATTCCGTTTGTCACAAATCAGTCTCCTTTCCTCTTTAGTCGCGTAAGGGAGCAAAATCGTGAGTCGTTTGACTCTTCTCGCCAAGAAATTACAATTGAGTCGACCCCTCAAAAGAGGTCCCTTGCTTCAATTTTTCGCGCATATGTTACGGAGTCAAAATTGCATTCATCTGGCATCGTCGTTTTGTTGATTTGTCTTTCTGTTTTGCCGTAAATCCATATGACAAGTGTTGATGTACGTATATATATATATATATATATATATATATATATATATATATATATATATATATATATATATATATATCTCGAGCTCAATTGACATGACAAGAGAGAGGCTCGCTTCGCTCGCCAATAAGTTAATATATGTGTTGTGTAGCTTGTTGATTCAACCGGCAATTTTTCAACGGTTCTTGTGACTGACCATCAGCCCAACAGCAAAGACCAATTCGAGGATCTTATTGTACAGCTAGACGGGCGCGAATCGTTTGTGGGATGGTCTTCGATCGGATGCTCTCAACTCTATTGCCAAACGATGTCAAACGAACTGTGGATATCTTCACTATCAAGTTCAAAGAAGAAAGTCGCCAACGACGTTGTTGTTTTACTTTGATTCGATACGTAGACGTGCACAACAAAAACAACACGATCGAGCTTGCTTTTCCGGTCGACTGCAGAGACTGTCGATGCCTAATGGAGTAGAACGAGGATTTCACTGAACGTGACTACTCCTCTTGTTGACCTTGGACTTGAATTATGGAAGGTAATTACGTCGACTTACATCTTATTAACAGACGTTATGCTCACACATGACACTCTTCTCTTTCTCTCATGATGCGTTCGAATTTGGTAGTTTTATTGGTTGTTGTGTTATTGTTATAGAGTGAGTTGTTGGTAAATGTTGTGTGCGTGTCGTGTAGTCTGTTTGCTGTTATTTGTGTACAGTTTTTGATTGCTTGTCTTGAGGGCAACAATAGAGACAGGAAGACAGACGGATAGAGAGATGGACGGACAGGCAGACAGATAGATGCCAGTGGCGGATATAGGGAGAGGTGCACGCCTGTATCTCGTGCAGAGTACATGCACGTCGGGGACTACTAGTACTGTACAGCTTGTGTTCGTGTTCTTTTTCATCGACTCCCACGTATCATTTAAACTAACGTGCACTTGTGTTTCATGAATGAACTTGAGCTCTAGAAATTTAGCACACCAGTTTGGCACAAAGCACACGAGCTTGTCTTGGACTAGTGGTCTTCGGTAGTCTCACGTAGCCAGAGCCTCCAAAGTGAAAGCGGGTAAGGTCTGGCTAGTTCTACGAACGTTGCACAAACTTTCCACAGGAGGGGCGACCATGTTATTGGAGAGAAGTCATTGACTAAACTTAAAGATGTACTGGCCTAAACGTCCTCCTAAGCAGAGGGCTGCTGATCAGGAGCTTGTCAGAAATATTTGAAATAGTTATAATCCTAGAGGGCCAGCTGCGAAAATGTTGAAGATGGACACGTGACTAACTGATGACGTCCTTACCGAACCTGACAGTCCACGTCTGTCTCTTGTGAGAATCCTGGATCAACCATTGGATGCATAGATGGATGGACAGACACACAGCCAAATACACAGACAAACAAGCCAGACGGACGAATAGACACACAAACAGACACACAGACAGACAGATGCACAAATTTGTTTTTATTGATTTCACACATTAGAGGACTGGTTTTGTCTAAGAAGTTACTGTGCCAGTTACTTGTAGTTTGACCATTTATTACATTCAACGATTTTGTTCACTTCTGTGTGATTCAAATGAGATTCTTAATAACTTCTTTCCAGACTTCAGATGGAGCTGATTATGTTTTGGTATACATGGACTCTAGAGGCCCGTAAACCTATAGATTCGACATTTGATCTGTCTTGAAAGCATGCAGACTCTTGTATTACCTAGTTTGTTGTGAGCTAGAATCTCGCTGTCCCCACGCCACATGCATCTAGCTAGCTTACAAAAACTGTATACGGTGACCGCAATCGACATGCATGCCTGTAGCCAGACAAACAAGTACAGTGTATCTAACTAAAAGTGCGTGGACGGTGTAACTAATGTTTGTTGTCAAGTTGATTTTGCGGCGAAAGCGTGACTTTGGATGACATCCAGTCGGGATGAACATGATGACAGTAGTTGCATCTATCTTAATCAATTAACATGTCACATGACGCTGTAAATTTAATGTGTGTGACACTGCATGATGGTCTGCACATGTGTGTGTGTGTGTGTGTGTGTGTGTGTGTGTGTGTGTGTGTGTGTGTGTGTGTGTGTGTGTGTGTGTGTGTGTGTGTGTGCGTGTTTATACTTACGTGTGTACACTACCTATATGTCTAGCTAGTTGCCAAGTGTAGTAATAATAGCATGTACCTGTCTATATAGCAACAGCCAGTGTAAACGAGGCTACTAGTACAATATCGGTAGAGAAGAAAAAGAGAAAGAGGGCAACCAAAATGGTCTCACACAATGAGAGGAGACTCGCAATACGTGATGGCTTACAAACATCTTGGAGCTGATCAGTACATGCTGCATTGTCTAGACTATAGACGTGTACATGCAATATTTCTATATCGCAAATTTATGGATGTTTGCTAATATATAGAGCCATGTGCAGAAAGAACAACAAGTAACAGGAAAGCAGTAGGAACACTCCATGGTAAGATTGTTGTTGTTGCCATATATGCCAGAATTATTACACAAATTGCTGTTAATCGGTATTAGAAAGCAGCTTTGGAGAAGGCAGCTCTGTGTGAAAGCAGCTCTGTGTGAAAGCAAGCATAGAAGAGTTGAGACACAAAATGGTAACGTGGATGCAATGTTATAAAAATTTTCAAACATTTACTGACCAGTGTTATGTATAGATTAGAATCAGGAGGCTGGTACACCGAAGGTGTTCAGAACCAAAAAGGTGATGCATATTACAATAATTGCAATTATTGCAAAAACTATATATACAGTTTCAAGTTGTGAAATAATAATAACAAATACATACTGCATGATGATATAAATTCTCTCTTTGTCACCGCCGTGGCTTAGTGGTTAGCGACAATGGCTACCACTCCATGGTTTGGGGGTTCAAACCCCAGTGACGACAGTAAATTGTGAAACTTGTCTGTCTTTCTTTCTCATGTTTCTCTAGCTTTATCCATGAGACTATGACTCGTTTCAGTCGTTGGGGAGTTTCTGTGGTCTGGTGAACGGTCCGTTGACGATGACGTCCAGTGCTTTCCTGGTGGTCGTTGATATCCACTAGGCGTGCTGTATCGAGTACACGGTCACCGTAATGCCTGCAATCTATATCGAATTGGCTAGTCATTGATCGCCGTATGGACTACACGGAAACATGTACCCTGCTGGGCTCACCTGCCGGGTTGGTGGGCACCCAGATGGGGGTAAAGACCCCACTTGCCCATTATGGAGGGGCATAACGACACTCTCTATGTATACGTAACTGTAAACACAGTCAACAGAATGAAGACATTAGACATTGATTGATGTGTTAGTAAAGGCTTTCTATAGCCATACATAGACGTGTGTGTTGTTAATACTAACAATGAGAAAGCTTGCTATACTATAATACGTAATTGTCTGCTTGAAACACAAATTTTGGAATGTTAATTGTCTTCAAAACAAATGATGATGACTGTTGTTGCTTTATTTTTATTTTTAAATCTGGTTTACTTAATTAATTAATTTAAATTGAATTGTTGTATACGCATGCAGTTTGGCAGCTGTATGTTGAACATTACTTCTAATTTAGGAATAATAAAGAGAATGCACTGACTTATAAAAATATTCATATACAATTAGTTTTTATAAATTACACAGTGTGACCTGTAAAGTTATATATCCAGTAGGTTTTAGCCTTGCAATAGATAATATGTAGAATATTTAGAAATTGTAATTAATATTAACAAAATAATTATACTACACTGTACCGTTGATTAATGCTTTTATACACTCTATAGATACGGATACTGTTGTAAATGAAATGAAACAAACATTGTCTATATCAAACAAACAGTTGCAAAGATCCTTCAGAGGTTGGAGGGAATCGGTGAAATCGGGCAGTCATCACCTTGCAACAATATGGTAGTGAAAGTCGGCCATCAAGTCACTGGATTGGTTTCAAGGATGACGATGTTGCAGTCAAAGCAGTGATGGAAAGTCAGAATGAAGCAACAGTTGCAAAATTTGGCTGCATGGTATGTGTTCTTCCACAAAATATTTTTCAACAATTATAATATCTCTAACCAGTGAAACACAGATATGTATATGTTAGGTTGGCAATCTTTGTTGTTTTTATGTTTGTCTGTTTGTCTGTCCGTCTGTTTGTCTGTCTGTTTGTCTCTGTTCATTTGCTTATTAATTATTTGGCATTTAGATTGTTGTTGTGTCTGTTGCTCAATTTAAGGTCGTTTTAGGATGTGGCAGACAAAAGTTGGCAGAGGATCTTATCAGAAAACAGTGACATTTACTGGTAGCAAAATTGGATGCAGATGATGTTGCCGATCATTTATACCAATGAGAGATAATATCATCTGGTGAGATGGGAAATATTAATAACACTGATGATCTTGGGAAAAACAGGACAACTTTACTGAAATTGATTAGGAAACGTCAGTGGGTTGAAGGAGTATAATTTGCAAATATATTTTCAGTTAGTGAAGTCAATTGTGAAGTCGGGTGGGTGGGTTAAATTGCTTGTTTGTCCATGAATTTAATTTATAGCATGTCTGTCTAGTGGCTTCTTTATCTTTCTTCACAGCCTCTCATGTGCACAAGACGAGCGGAGAGTGATGATATTGTATCTCTTTGCTCTTTGTGTGCAAAGTGGAGGGCTGTGAAAAAAGTGGGGCTTGCATATTGTTAGTTGAGCGTTTGCATTTGTAGGTTAGGAAATGGTTGGAAGTCCAGAATCTGTTGATGACTCGTTACTACTGTCTGACCTGCACAGTGTGGTTCAGTCAACTGTCGGCAGTAACAACAATTCAAACCGATAGTGGACATGATTAGGGAGATACTTGATTGTTTGATCGACAAGCATGAGTCTTAGCCTGGTTATTGATATCAATTAGTGTAGAAAATGTTAGGTTGACAATGTATTTGTTGTTACAGAATAGTAAATTTTATAGATTAGTGCAAACACTGTGGCTTGTTTGCAGTCACTGGTAACTGATTTTTATTGTTTTTATAGACAAGTCGATCTCATTTATTTGTATGTTTTAGAATTTGTCGTGCAGATTGGTTATTATGTGTGCATG